>NC_052046.1:66934429-67234429 GCF_015832195.1 Motacilla alba alba | reverse complement strand
TGTGACACTTCAGTCATGGCTTTTGTGTACATATATCAAAATCTAGCCAGCAACAGAGCAGCTTATTTCAACTTGTACATGATGTATTGCTACTGTCCTATCTTTCACATATTTAGGAAGGCTACCAATAAAAATGCTATATTTTCCAGATTAAAAGACCGTACCAGTATAGGAATGTGAGATGTTAGAATGCATGTATGAACAATAAAGAAATTGCTTTAATACCTAAAGCTTCGTTATCTTGCTGAAGGATGCATGACAGAAATATTGTGACAAAGAGAGATGATCTTAATAGTTACCTTTTGAAATAAACCTGAACATTTCATTCATGAAGACAGTAACTAAAGATGAAGATGGATTTAAGCATTTTTCTAAGAAACTTCATTATGTATAACACAAAAATGTGTAACTTCTGCTACAAGAAAATTCAATGCCCTTGTTATTATACTAGTCCTTTCACTTTCTGGCTGCATCTTATAAAGAAATCAAGAGACAGGAATTAATTTTTTATCATCAAATGTGTGTCTCCAATCAGATCTTGCTTTCTCACCTCATGAAAGAAGGCTGTCAGGGTTAGAGGATGATGTACATGGGTATAGTATGAGCAGAGTTAATATTCCAGGAAGTAGAAGAGATAAGAGAAAACTGAAATTACCATAAATCTAAGGAAAAAAATGAATCTAAGAATGAGCAAATTGTATTTCTCCTGAATCATCACAATAATTGCCACTAAATAACAACTCACAGGTAGAGAATGAATAATGACTTCATTCAGTTATTTAAGCATTATAAATTCTAAGTAATTTTCTGATCCTACCAGTAGTACAGTAGTACAGTAGTACTTCAGATGAATACTGAGGAGTGTGAGGGCAGAATCTGGTCTATAGAGATGTCCATCACTACAGCTAGGGAGTCATTGTTACAGCAAATAAAGCAAAACCTGTTTCTGATTAAAAAATCTGAAAACCTAAACCATGTGAACTACATTACATCTGTTTTCCTCATCTCCTCTAGTTTGTCTCACCTACAGCCTGAAAATAAACACAAACTAAAATATCTGAACTTAAAGGCAGAAATGCTGGGGGTGAGAAGCAACAAACATCTAGCTTATACTGAAAAAAACTAAGAGGAAGGGAGAGGAAACCTGACAGAAATAAGTAGGAGTCAGGAATTCTAATATAATCCTGAAATTTGGAAGATAAACACACACACACAAACAAGAGAACATATTTTTTCTAAAGAATCCAGCCCAAAGTCATGGCATTCATAATGTTTCATTTCAATTTAGCAATCTGGATTTATGCAGCTAAAGCTTTTAAACAGACTGAAGAAAAAGAGAAAAAAAACGTATCATCACCTTAATTACTGACACTATGCACACCTTGCTGCCTTCCTAAACAGACATGATTTTCAAGAAGCTGCAAGGGAAGATTTAAATAAAAGCAGGGAGTTGTTTAAAAAAAAAATCTTTAATTTACTTCTAGGCAGAGAGTGCATACTTTATAAAAAAACCCAAACAACCAAGAGATAAAATGAGGAGATCTGAAAAAAAAAAAATCAAAATATATGTTTTTAAAAGGGGGCTTTTGTTTTATGCATTTTCTACTATAAGGAGCAAGGCACTTGAAGTCAATGTCTGAGTTTTCATTCCCCCAGTGACAGCAGAATACGACTGACAAAGTGAAGTGCTAGAAAATTTGATCAGAATGGAAGGGCTGCCTTTAAACACATAATTTGAGTGCTGCAGTGGCCACAGGTAATGTGTACAGCAGGGGTGAGGCTTTCTGGGAATGTCAAATCCTGTAGAAGAAAACAAACCTGGTTGCAGCTGCCATGAACTGCAATCCAAGGACTTGGGAGTCCGGTTAATAGGAACTATCAGGATATTATATTGTGTGTTGATACAACACTGATGGAGGACAGAAATTAATCATCCTCTTGTTATGAATTTTTACCCTGGATGCATGCTGCCCCTTCAAAGGGTGTACTAAATACCAGAGACTTTCTGATCTTTTTCCTTCCTACTAGTTGGTAAGTTTGAAAAGCTTTATTTGCTCTAACTTCCACATGCTAGTATTGTGAAAGTTTATTTCTTTAGCAGGAACACAGCCTTCCCAAATGAAATAACAGAAACTCTCTCCCCACCTCAGCACTGTCTTACTCTCTGTTGAATATTCCCTATACGGTTAGTTTGCTGTAGCTTGCTTTTTCATGAGGCAAGAATCAGACAAAAAAGGTAGCTGTTTCATCATGAGTCTATGTTTCAGGAATACTATTATTGAACACAAGAGCAAAACAGGAAGGATGCTATCTACCTCACATTAATAGCCTTTTTTCAACTATCTAACTAAACAGCCCACCTAATGCAGTCTTAATGAATACAACACTCCGTACAGTTTCATACTAGTTTCAATGACTACAAACCATACTTGCTGGTCAGAAATTACAATGTGCCTAAGAGAGGATGTGGAAATTTAGAAGCACAAACAGATTCCAGGCAATGGTCTCTCCTTAATAGTGAAACAAACTGATGTATTCATTCAATACATTTTGCAGAGAATTACTGGTCTGCCTTTGGTGAGTGCTGCCCAGGTGAGTGTAGCTGACAATCCATTTTTTTAGGATCAGTTCCTCCAGATGGGAATGGATTATCTGAGACACTAAACTGAAACTCACATACTTTCACACCAACAAGGATGAATTTGAATACAGCATTGGAGTTTTTGTCTCTGTATCAAATAATATAATTTCAGTTCTTTCCTGGGAAAATACAGAAAAAGATATCTGGGTTGAATTTCTCTTTCCTTACACATATCAGTCCACCAGATTGCTTAAAGAAAGAAAACAGAGAGAACAGAGTGAGCTACTGGGATTATCATTCTGCCTGTAATTCAGACTTCTCCTACTTAGTTTTCTTATTTATAGCCACATCCAGTTGCCAAGGTTCCTCTCCTAGATTAAACACTCTTAATTTCTTTCCCTCACAGAATGCTTTCTTACTTTCTAAATAGCAAGCATGATTCGTTATTTCCAGGCTAGATCTTCCAGCAATAGAGAAAATGCCTCTGAAGAAGTCTAGCTCCTGGTAGCCAGAGGCCAAGAGGAGAAACATTGCTGTCCATCCTTTCTGAAAAATATAGGAGAAAACAACACATGAAATTTAAAAGTAAACTATGAGTGTCTGAAGGATTGTCATCCTGTGGAAAACATCATAATAATAAACCATAGTTTATAAACCTAAAAAAGGTTTAACTTTTCATATGTTTCATTGAATGTAGTGGTCTTCCCTAAACATAGTGATTAACTTCATTTTTGCCAAAGCATACATAATTTTGGCACTCTTACCCTCACTGTAAAAATTGCACGGGACTTCTCAATTGATACAAAACACTATTTCCATATCCAAAGTTATATTTATATTTGTCTTAGGGTAAAATAAATGGCTTCCACAAGCAAAACAGCTTTGTCATGCACTCACGGCTACAATTCAGGGTCATAACCAACCCTGAAGACAGTTGTTTGACTTTTACTGCAGCGACTCTTAGTTTTGAGTCCCTGTTTTGGAAAAAACCATCAATCCCATCTTGAAGTGGCACCAGCAATTGCAGACAGCAACAGAGCTTTCTGTATCTCAACCTTTGCTGCTTCAAACATTGAAAAATATTTGTGTGGAATGCATCTACAAAGATTTGGGTATTTGGCTCTACAGTTCAAATTTATCTTTACAGAGCTTACTTGCAACAGAGGCTCTAACCTTGGGGAAAACTCCACCACTTGAGTAGTTAGACAGGCCAGAGAGCCTGGGAAAAAAAAAAAAAAAAGACAGAAATGCAGATGACAAGAATGGTTTTTAGATTCAAGATCTATGTGACCAGTGACAAATAGCTGATGAAAGAGAGCATTAATTAGATACTAGCAATAAAATTCTCTGTTGGTTTTGAGAATATATGGAGTTCTGCTGACAGTGCAGCAGTAAGGGCTGCTGCAGAACTTTCAGTGTGTTCTTCATCATTGTCATCAGAGTCCTGCACATTGTCATCAAAGTCCTTCAAAGCCTCAGCATCAGTTCCTCCTCTTACACATATCTCTACTTATAACAAATCAGCCCAGATATTTCAATTACACCCAGCAACAAAGCACTTCAAAATGCTTTCTTATTTTTAATGCACTAGAGGATTTTGGGAGGCTTACAGCAGTACTGAAATTCTAACCATATATTTTCAAAGTACATATCACTGTGGGTAGCAAAAGACAAGAAGGAACTGTGAGGTGTACCAAAAATATGTTTCAAATCTTTGCCTGACCTTGGTCTGTGTGAATTTTATAACAAGCAAACATTTCCTACATCCATTTTTCTAACAACTTTGAACAGCCAAGGAATATGACAAAAGCCATGGTTAATCTCTGATGAGTTCAGACTACTGAAAACTCATAATATCTTCTTCTCAATATGAAAGAAATTTACACCAGAGGTAACAGTGGTGTAAGGTACTTGTAGCCAATGTTTTTTGTGCTTGTCTTTTTTATGGCTTTGATCACAGAAATAAAATTTAAAAATATACTAGAGGTTTTGGACAGTGGTGGTTTAAAACAACTATTAAATGAGCTGGCATATTTATGAGACACTCAGTGCTATCTTGTTGAATGTAAGTTAACATTAACATTCATACATGCACAAAACCTATAGAGGATAACATTAGACTTTCAAATAATGCAGTGATTTTTATATATAATGTTGAGTTTGAATGAGTATTTCTTTAAACTGTCTCAGTTTCATTAATAATGTAAGTTTCAATCAAAGTGGGGTTTTTTGTTAGAACAGGACTATATTTTTAATATAAGAATAATATATTTGAAACCTCCACATCCAAAATCGCAATGACTGTCCACACATACTTAGTATGGTGTAAATGTTCTCAGTTATTTAAAAATATTTGCTGGCATAGTCATGTAATGCTCTTTTAATATAAGGAAATCAGTTATGCTGCGTTTAAACTATGCTTATAGCACCAAAACCTCTTTTTAAAAACACAGACTCACTTCTCAGGAGAGTTTTCATTTGCCCTCCACAGAAATGAAAAAAAAAATATATGAAAGACTGACTTTTGCAAACTTTGCTTAATAATGGAATGACTATTAAACTAATCCAAAGGGAAAACAGAAAATCCAGGCTGTGATATACAAGTCAGCTGTATGTAACCAATAACCACTTCAGTAATTTCAACTGTGTCTTCTGATGTTCTGATGAAATCCTTCATCCCTATGTACTTAATGTTCTGGATGCTCCTAAGAAGAGGGCTGGTAACATTGCCAGATTTTTTCTTGTTTTACTTCAGACTTCCACAAAAGACTCTGCCTCTAAGCTGCTTTTTGCTGTGGGAGAGTTAATCCTCTTCACCATGGGTGGTGAGGGTGCAATCACTTTCTGCGAGTTTTTTCCTGAGCTTACTTAAGAGTAGTAACAGTGCGCTTGCATGAGTGCAAGCACTAAAGGCAGATTCTTAGAAAGCAATGGAGCTTAACACAGAGAGGTCTTTGTAATGCACCGTGAAAAATAGGGCATAAATCCTAAATAAATTCTATTTAGGCCAGCTTGGGATCTTAGAATCTCAGGGTTAGCATATCATGAGGCCACCAATTTATTTCATACAAGTGTTGGACTTGTGGTGGCAGCGATTCTGAGTTAGCTGTTTGCTAAGTCTAAATTAAAAATCTGAAAAAGTTTGGGTTTGCAATTACAATCAATGTTGTAACACATTTTACTTATTCATGATGTGCAGAAGTGAGGCTTAACCAGGTGCAGAGCCCAGTTGTCAGTGTATTAGAGCAGAATTAGGAGCAGTCTGAAAAATCAATCACCAAAGCAAAGGCTTTAGTAGTATGATGCGTATTTCACACATTAAAAATGCGGCCTGAAAACTGTAGATCAGAAATAGGTGAATGCAATTAAATTTTGCAGAAAAGAACATGCAGTGTCATAAACTGAAGGCTTGCTGCTCCTGTCTCTGCATTCATAATGTTGTTACTGTAGCAGTTCTGAGACTGCCAAGAGTTATCCCTACTGTAATACAATCTGTCAATTGACTCAAGTTAGCTTTAAAGAAAAAATCAGGGGAAATCTAGATCTTTTGTCCTGAGGATCAGGCTTTACCCCTCAAGCTCTAATGTCAGACCTCCAGGGTAATATGAACTATCCACAGGGATGTGAACTTAATTTTTTCTGAATTTATTTTTTGTCTAAGCCTCTAAAACCAACAAAAATGAGAGAAGTAGGTATCATCACATAAAAATGATAAAAATAGACATATTCCTTTCACAAAAGAAGCATAAACACATTGAATGCACTAGCATTCATTCAACCAGGTATTCCATGGAAAATTTCCATCATAATCTACATGGCCATTAGCTGCAGACTCACATACCACAGTCAGATATTCCTGCACACTTTTAAAATATGTGCCTGTATCAAACCCACAAGCAGTGAGCAACAGCAAAAAAAGGACTTCTGGCTAAGGTATTGGATGAGGATCACATTTTAAAGATTTGTATTCCTTTCCTTATCATAGATTCAGCTGTGTCAAAACTCACTTAACATGTATGGATACAACAGAATAGAAGAAGCAAGCCAAAGGATCATAGATCTAGCAACCAAGATGAGTCTGGCATTGAGGGACCCAGGACAGGAGAGAGGAGCTGTGCTGGGCTATGCTGCAACCAGCTGTGTATATTTTCCACTTGGGTGGTTGGTGAGAGAAGCTCTTGTCTGCATCTAGCCTCCCATGTGCAGAGAATCTGAGGCCATATCTTCAATGACAAAGATGAGTGCCTGCCATACCACTAGACTCAACAGAAATTTGTTCTCATAACAGAATTGTGGGAGCACATGAGACAAACTTTAAGTTATGAACGTGGTCTTTTCCTACCTAGGCATCTCTCTCAGCTTAAAAAATGGTACTTATGATGAATGGTTCATTCATCAGTATTCTGTACTTATACAGATTTTAATGAAATATAATAACGTCTGGAGTTTCTACAGTTCTCAATTATTAAAACAAAGTGAAGGACTGTCCTAGGGTGACTTTATGATGCTTATACCCCCATTCATCTTTTTAGCCCAGAAATAATTTTTGCATCTTTAAGATTGGTTCTGAGAGTGAAGGGGGGAAGAGAAGAAGCTTGGAGTTAGTTTTCAGAAGCTGCACTATTTCCTTCACATTCCTTCTCCTGGGCTGTGTTGTCTGCAGCATGGACAGACAGCAGGACAGAGCTCTCCTTTGATTTTAGTTAGTTTTTAGCTAGCTGAGGCAGAAAAGTTCCCTAAGGCAGAGAAGTTCCAAGGACTGTGGTTTTTCTTTTTCTTGGAACTGTTTAAACCTGCTCTGGACTGAACACCCAGTAGAGCACCAACAGCTCACACCTGTGGCCCACCAGGGCCTATCTAGCATTTCCACCGCAGGAGGGACTGATAAGAGACTGAGTGAGCTGAGCTACAGCCCACCAAGGGGACTTTCTTAACCAGCTGGGGGAGGAGGCCGCTTCAATTTGCTTTCTAGAGGAGCCCCTTTAGAGGTTTTCTCCCAAATTTGCCCTAAACCAGGACAAAGACTTTTTTATAACAGAAGTAAACAAGAACAGACATTAATTAGTATGAAGCTTTCTCACTAAGAAATGCCAGCTACACTTACTCTGATTTCAAAATGTAGCAATAGAATTTTACTTTTTAAAATAACCCTTTTCAGTTCTGCAACACCATACCTGCTATAAATGTAAAGCAACATAGCATTGCATTATTGATAATAAAATTTTATCCATTACTTTTAATGTCATATGTAGGAGGAATAACAAACTGCATGACACAGAAAAAAAAATTAAGAAATGCAAATCTAGGCAATCCCAAGTTGTTAATAATGGCAGCTCTAATTTTATCCACTGCCATAAATATATTATCATATAAGTTGCCACATGATACAAGGCAGGATGACACTGTGGCATTCTGCTAACACAGCCCAGCACACTCACGCTGACACACACCTGCTTAAAGATGACATTTGCCAAACAAATGCAAATCTTCCCTCCACCACGATGCTTCAAAACAACCCTCTCTCCCGTTTCCACCACTCCTCTATAAATGCCTACCAGCCCGTATGACCTGGGAAAATGAAAAGCTCTGCTCAAATATCTGCTCAGATAACACGGCCCTCAACACAAAAGCATGTCCAAAAACAGTAATGCACTTCAAGTGCAAGAAAGAAACACCATGTCCTAGCACTGTGAGGTATAAAACATACAGGCAGCTCAAAGAGTAAGTACATAATTTAGGCAGACTCCCTGCTTTCCTTAGGACAGAAAAATAGCAGGAATGCCCCCTCTGAATCCCTGTGCCAGTAACAGCAGTAGGAAGGTTGTTTATTAAACCTGCCTGCATGACAGAGAAGGTTTAGATGGTGTATTAGGAAAAGTTTCTTCGCTAAAATGGTTGTCAAGCACTGGAACAGACTGTCCAGGGACACAGTTGAGTCACTGTCCCTGGGATATTTAAAAGACCAATAGATGTGGTGCTTAGGGGCATGGTTTAGCAATGGATTTGGAAGTACTGGGCTGTACTCAATGGTCTTAAGGCTCTTTGCCAACTAATGATTCAGTGATTCTATGATGATTTCAGGCAGCAGCTTTTCTTAGCACAACTCAACATGAGTGTTATTACTTCCAAATCCTTTGAAGAGGAAGAAAGGTGAGTTTGTGTGATGCAGTTTCTGGTCCTAAATTATTGAATCAGTTAGAAAAAAGTACTTAGGAACTCAGAAAATACATCCATGAGGCCTGGACTTCATATCACTCATATCACTGGAACTTCGCTCAGAGTACAGATTCAAGGCCAGGTAAACAGTGGTAGAACAGACATTTCAGTCATTCTGCAAGAATCTTATATATAACAACAAAAGCAACAACAACAGCAATTATGGTTTAGTAATTAAATAGCTTGTACTTTCTGTTAATGAAAAATATAAGCACCCTAATTTTGAAAACATTGTACTCATTTGTCAGTTAAAACATGTGGACAACCTAAAACTACTGCTCACACAGACTTCTCTGCTTTCATTTAAGTACAGACAAAACAAGTTACCTTATGAATCTTTGAAATACCAAAGTGAAATTGGACTTTAATCCCCTGCCAGTACATCTAGAGATAATTACAATGACAACAGTGTTAAATGCTGTAACAAGACCATATTAATAAAATTTTCACAAAGGCCAGAGAACTAAGAAGCAGACTGGGTGTTCAGCAACTCCTTCCAACATAAGCAATAATTGACAGAATGAATATTAAAATTAAATACTATCCAGATAAAGCAAATTCAAATGTTACCCAAATAAAAATGATTGGAAATATTAAAAACATGGAACGGAATTTTCAGCTATTGAAATAAAATATCACCAAAATGTATAAAACAAAAGCTTCATTAATTCTACTAACTGTGAAGAATGTATGTAGAGTACTAGTGAAATCCATTACTAACATTACTAACATTACATATTACTAACCTAAAGGAGAGAAATTTCAAATGCTTCTATTTCAGCTCTTCAGATTAAAGTAATTTTCTAAAGACTTTCCCTGCTGAAGTGTTCAGTGAATTGTCTCTATAGATTTTAGTAAAAAGGAAACTCCTTTGATAACAGAAAAAATGTTACGATTTTGAGGTTACACTTACATAAAAGAGGAAGATCAGAGCAAGACTACCTCAGATATTGCTTGCTATTTCACCTCTGTCTGTTCTGTACACTCCAGTCCAGTTCTCATGTCCTTTCAGATGACTTAGGGATTACAAATACACTATTTGATGCTTTTCTTCAAGTGTCTATTACCTGAAACACTCTGGGAACTCCCAGAATGTCCCTGAAACACCATGATATGCTTTTGTATAGAAAAATCTTTTCTTCTTAAGAACTGAGACATGAGTTTCTATTCAAGGAAGTGCACAGTGTTGTGAATGAGCCTCTGAGAAATCAGAAGCCATGGTCTGAAGCAGTGTGCTTTCTACCGCTGCTGTCTTTCCTTGTACTGTGCAAATTTCTCTGTTGTGGCTCTGTGTGTTTTTTCAATAGAGCCCATGGAACCTGCAGTAACCAAAGTAACCCTAAACACTATAGTTATTCATTGCCTAGGAATATTGAAAAACACAGGGTTTTGACACTGGCAACCATGCCTCCATCTACTAAATAATGTAAAATGCACCTGATGTCACTAAAAGCAGGAAAACTCACCATAGCAAGAAGGGAAGTAAATATAAAATAAATAATATTTTTGCTTGACAGAAAAGACAGCAGTTCCCCATATTTGACATTTTTGCACCTTCCCTTCCTTCTTTTCACATGAAAAATATAAGCAACTCTTCCAGGTTACAAATAAAGCAAATTTCCCAAGACTTGTGACAAAGCATTGCAAACTATCTTTTATCCTGGAAAATTTTATTTGTGGCATATAGAGGGACCTCAGAACCTGATCAGAATGAGACATTTTATCTTGGCGGGGAAAAAATATACCCTCAGAGCTTACTGATATTAAAACATGCAGTAGCAGTTTAAATTAATTTAACTATGTCTCCAATTTTGTTTTCTTCGTACTACAAAATTAAAGAAATTCCTATCATATCCTTAAACAATAATTTACAAAGAGATTTAAGCTCAGTTTTCAAGAGATAAGCAATGGAGAAGAGATAACCAATCCTTGGCATCTTTTGGCTCTCATATTTGTTCTCCAATAGAGAAAAGGTGTTCTTCGTAATGAGTTTTTTCCCTCCTACCAGCCCTCAGTGGTATCCAGGGAAAACAGTAAATTAAAGGTTGTTGCTGTGAATTATTGAGCATTTCCAACCTGGCTGAGGCAAAAGAGATTTATGCTATAAAACTATGACTCTTTGCGGCTTGTCTTTACTGTATATATTGTCTGACACAATAAGATATGTCTCTCAAGCTTTCTCTCTCTGTTATATAGCCTATAAAGGTCAGAAGAGCTAAACCCAGCATAATGGCATGGAGAAACATCTCTGTAGTTGAATGACTACTAGCTGACTATAATAGCATCACTCTAATAATACAAAATGAAATTACTCAGGCTATATAGCCAACATACTATGTTTCAACATGAAGCAAAGAAATAAGCTTCATATTAGATTCTGTTTACTCTATGAGAACTCTAGTTTTATTTTGGATTAAAGAAAGCAGTCAGCCTTTGTTTATCTCCTTCATTTTAACTCCAGAAGGAAAATGTTTGGCTCCAATGTAATTCCAATTACAAAGTCTTCTCTATAAAACCAAGTGTTAAATCCTGATATGGATTATATAATTGTTCTAGATCACGTGGTACAAGCAGAGTAATTAAACTATGAAGATTAATCAGGCCTTAGTACATAGTACATAGTAATTATGCACTACCTCAAAATCCACTTTGACAAGGACTTTTGTCTGTCTATGACATTTGAGAGACTGCGCTTTTTTTTTTTTTTTTTTTTTTTTTTTAACAGCATAAAGGTAGAACAATGTTGCTAATGTCAGAAGAGACCACACAAATTGATATGTGCCAGGAGAGGACCTTGGGACTGGCTTCCCCCATGCTGAACGTCTTAGTGTCAGCCACAGAACCATAGAATGGCCTGGATTACAAGGGATGTGAAAGATTCAGTTCCAGCACCCTCTCGGGTTTCTGTGCCTGTGATGACTCCCGAGGTGTTAGAAAGTCTTTTTCTCCCAGCCCCACGACCAAAGAAGAAGCCGAGATTCGTCAGTTCCACTTTTCAAGGTTTTTATTTTTTCTTATCTATTACATTCTTTGTCTGACCTGCTGAGGTCTGTCCAGAAGGTCAGGTTGAGGCACAGTGAGCACCCTTGGGGCGGTGTTAGTTTTTTATACTAAAAACTACGTGTACTTTATTTACAATAATTTTCCAGTACCTATCAACTATGTTAGACAGTCTGTCTCTACTCTAAACCAGTCACAAAGTGTCACTATCATTGCAGAAGATGGAGGCCAAGAAGAAGAAGGACATGCCCAGATTCCTCCATCTTGCTTCTTGAACCCCCATTCTGAAACCCCAAGATTCTACCTTTTCACCCTGTGGCGCATTAACTATCACTCTACTCAAACTCTTGTAGCTTGTAAATCTTCACACAAAGTTGGTAGTTTTTTCCATGGACTAAAATCAAAGGCACAGGTGTTTTTGACTCTGTGACAAGGTCTCTGAGCCCCTTGCCAGGGTCTCTAGTCTTCCAGGGCAGCCAGAGGAATGTCCTGGGTCCTGACAGCACCCCTGCTGTGGGCAGGGACCTTTCGCTAGACCAGGCTGCTCAGAGATCCATCTACCTGGCATTGAATACTTCCACATTGTTAAAGGGCACAGCCACAGCTTCCCTGGGCAACCTTTGCCAGGGCCTCCCCACCTTCACTGAAAATAATTTCCTCCTGATATCTGATCCAAATCTACTCTCTGTCAATTTGAAACCTTTCCCCTTGTCCTGTCACTACATCCCCTTGTCCTCAACTACAACCCACTCTTGTGAGCTCCCTTCAGGAACTGGAAGGCCACAATTAGGTCACATGAAAGCTTTCTCTTGTCCAGGCTGAACAATCCCCCTTCTCTCAGCCTTCCCTCATAGCAGAGGTGCTCCATCCCTCTGATCACCTTGGTGCCTCCTCTGGACTCTCTCCAGCAGCTCCACGTCCTTCCTGTGCTGGGACCCCAGGGCTGGAGGCAGCTCTGCAGGTCGGGTCTCAGCAGAGCGGGGCAGAGGGGCAGAATCCCCTCCCTCCCCTGCTGCCCACGGGGCTCTGGGTGCAGCCCAGGACACGCTTGGCTCTCTGGGCTGGGAGTCCCCACGGCTGCCTCATGTCCAGCTCTCCCCCACAGCACCCCCAAGTCCTTCTGGGCAGGGCTGCTCTCGATCTGTTCGTGCCCAGCCTGGGCTGGCACCAGGGATTGCCCTGACCCAGGCGCAGCAGCAGAGCTTGGCCTTGTTAAACCTCATGAGATTCCCATGGGCCACTGCTCGAGCTTGTCCAGGTCCCTCTGGATGGCATCCTGTCCCTCAGGAGTGTCAACTGCACTGCTCAGCTTGGTGTCATCTGCAGATGTGCGTACTTGGTGAAATTATGTACATCAACATGTTGGAATGGCAACATGCACTTTCCTCAGATGTGAGTGATGATACAAGGTCTGAGGATACCAGAGTTGAATCTCAGCTTTATCCTAGGCTATCTCACAGGCACTGATTTCTTGCCTAAAGAATCTGAAATCTGTTAGCTGAAATGTACTACAAGATGCATAAATGATGTGCTGAAGCTATTGGAGATCTCTTAGCTAATCTCAGATGTGTTAATTAAAATAGAAGAGGTGCATAAAATATTTCAAAAGTATTTGGTATCCAGGGCACAAAAGAGTGTTAATAGCGTTGTAATCTTCTGGTGTCCAAGCAGCACACACACCATAGCTCTCCATGCAACCAAAACTGATGTGTAGCTATGTTGGGGCAGGGGGTGGGGCGGGGTGGGGGGTGGGGGGGTCGTTGGGGGAGGTAGGGAGGGAAATGTTATTAAAATCTTCTATTTTTTCTCATAGAAACAATTTTCAATATCAACACTAGAACAGGGTGTGGGCTGTTAAACTCACAATGATGTTTTAATGGCACACAAAAGACCTTTTCTTCTTTTGTTGCTTGCTACTGCTCTCAGCCTACATGCACACCTGGTTTAATGGTACTCTAAAGGTTGAATAGTTACATGCTTCACAAATAACACATTAAACTACAGTTCTGGGGGAGAAATAGCATAAAACATATAATCTTTAACCCCTACAGTAAAACAAGTACAAAATGGAGAAAATAGTCCTAAAAATGTATGCACCCTGTTAAGTACTTAGGTTAGTAATTGTATCACAAAACCAACAAAAACTATAGCACCCACTCTGCTTTTACTGAATGTCTTAAGAACAATGTACTCAGGCTCCCCAAGAAGAAATAACAATAACACACTCTACTGAGGAGTCACAAGTGGACATAGGAAGCCCTCCAGACATAACAAGATAGTTTTATACAACTTTGAATTTACTTCCTCAATTAAGTAGAAGTGTACCGTTTTGGTTTGGTTTGATTTTTTTAGTATTTTTTTGGTTGGCTAGTTCATTGGTGGGCTTTTATTTAATTTTTTATGATATGCTTACGTGTTGAATAACAGAAGCCCAATTTTGAACAAGCAAATAGAGAAAAACACACACACACACACAAAATTAGCCAGTTACTATCCATACCTTAACTAATCGCTCATCTTACTGTGAGACCAATGGCAGGAACAGAGTTTTCCTATACACTTTATAATTGTACAGTAACTTTGATTAAATATTTTTTTGAATACTGCACAGATATCACTGCTTCTTTCTGCTTGTACATAGATGTTTGGGTTTATTTCAGCAGAAATCAGAGTCACAGAAATCAGAACCAGAAAAGACACTGGATTGTACTTTTAGACTGGTCTTCCACATGTTACACACATATATGCAGAAAGGCCAAAAAATTATCTGTGTGAGAGGTTAGTTATTGCCATCACTTAGAAAGATTAAAGGATGTTACTATTTTGCAGAAAGGCGCTACTACTTAAAGTGCCATAGCAAATACAAAATTAAATTTTTAGGGAAAAACACTGTTAACATGGAGATAAAATTGCTGTCTTTCAAAAAACTCAGTCTGCAGCTTTATAAAATAATTTAATTGGAAGGACACAAAGATAATGCTCTAATAAAGTCTTCCTCATGTTTAATTTCTATTATCTTGTGTAAAAATAGATTTTTCTCTCTAAGGAAAGCATTGGTTTTGCACATAGAAGTAATTGTACAGCATAAACATATATTCAGTGCTTCCATGAGTACACATTCCCCAAATACACATTATCCATAAATTATTTTCAACTGACAGCCTTCAAAATTTCTTTGATTCTTGTACATCTGCCAGGGTTCTGAGTAACTTTATAAAGGCAACCTTATTTTCAGATTCAAAAGTATTTTGTCGGACACTTCTTTTGCCTTTGTCTTCAGAATTGCTCAGACTGAGACAGGTTTTCAGAATCCTTCCACAGGCCAGTTTCCCCCAAGATTACCTCCCCATTCTCTGGCAACCTTTAAGCAATAAATACTGCTCTGCACAATCTCTTCAAGTAACATAAATCACAAAAGCAAGGCGTTAATGCATGCTGGATGAGCAAAGATTAGTCTGTTGCATAGTATGACATATTGTGTTCATGCTTAGAAAAGAAAGTGTTTAAATAAATTAATAAATTCCCCAAAATTTTTATAGAAGAAGAAACAAAATTTTAAATTATTTTATATTTTATCTATTTAAACCTCAGAGGTTTTTTTACCACTAAAATCCTGAAATAATGAGAATATTTAGTATAAAAAAAGAATTAATTTTTGCTGCAGGTGTCATGATGAGTAAACCATGAATTAACTACAAAATAAAGACTTTCCCATTCATTGACAGATCTGAGTCAAAAACAAAGTGGACTGTGGGAGGTGGGGACACGGCTATATATATTTTGATCTGCAGCTGGATTTCTCAGTTAAAGTTAATATTAAAAGAAATCTTCTTGTGAGAGTAGCAAAAATGGAAAATACAATGAATGGAATGCCCTTACTGTAGCACTTACATTGTCCAGCTGAAATTTTGATAAGCCATGTTTTTGTTCCCAGTGGAAACCTTTCTTATGGTTCAAACATTTTGAGCAACCAAGGCCTGAAGATACACATCCCTGATATTGATTCACCTGTACTAATTGTGCTTATGGCAATGTTGTCTACATCAGTTTGGGGTCTCCCTTTTCTTTCATTTATGATGCTTGAAAATGCCTTCCGGTGCTGCCGTTCGACATACCTTTACTGAAGCTGAGTTATTTTTTTCTTCTCAAATGGACTGCTGCTGAGCAAACAGGTCTTTTTGTCTCTTGCTTGCTTTCATGTGTGATAGAAGTCATACAAGATGACAGACTTAGCTTTATCTTCTGCTGACTGACAATATCAGATTTATAATTAACCCAATTCTTTTTTTTTCAACAGGGGAAAAAATCATCTGAATTCTTCTTTTCCTTATAGGGCAAAACCAATGAGTTTTCTTATAAAACTACAATTGGATAAGGAAATGTTTTTCCCTTTGACAGTGAGGAACTCAAATAGACATGCACTTGTAATGCATGCTTGAGTTGTCATGCATTTTGTGAAATAGTTTGAAAATGTCTTCAGTGTAGATGGGGAAACTGAACAAAGGGGTAATTTTCCACAATTACAAGTTTCTTTAAAGGGAAAAATGGCAGGAATAGTACCAAACACATTTGTAGAGACATCCACTCATTCTGTCTACCAGGAAGTCCCCTCTAAACTTGTTTCTTTTTAAATCGGAACTCTGTTTCAAATTCTATTTCTGCTCTTTGTCCATTCATTTAATATTTCTATTCATTAATTAATTAGTAAGAATTTGGGGGTCTGTGCATTGCTGGAGATCTGAACAGCTGTTGAAATATTTCAAAGCATAACACTCAGCTGAGGGACAGCTTTCTCAAAATAAAATATTAATGACAAGAAAAGAGGAAGCCTGTGACTTACAACAGAAACCAAAAAATATGCAAACATTTGCGCAGATGAGATATATCATATACAAGCTAGGAGTATTAAACTTACATAGTAATAATAGATTCTTCTAGGAAGTTGTGGTGGCATGCTGTAATAATGGCTAGACAATTGGTTCCTAAGTGTCAGCATCATCTCAGATCCATTTTAAGAAGCTTTAAAAGCAAAGATAATCCTTCAGCATGATGCTTTAATAATATTAATTAATAATATTAATTAATAATATTAATTAGTATTATTACTCTATGCAAGGTTAATAGCTGGTTGACCACATAATGGAGTTACATTTTTCACAGGTTTTCTATAGGATAATGCCCCTACTATATATGTAAAAAAAAAATAAAATGCTGTATGCTCTCAAAGATATCCTGGAGATCTCCTGAAGTATGTCTATAAATTGAAGATCCATATTGTGTTTACCTTGATTTGTTACATAATTTGACTACACATCATCTGTGGAGTAGCATTCTATCCAAAGTCCATATAAAGCCATCATAATCTTGCCCTTAAAGGGCAGAAGTATTTGAATATATTTGAAGAGACTTCCAAAAATTACTCAAGTGTTTTAGTAAAATTCAAAGCAAGCTATGAACAATTTTCTATTTGCATACCATTGGTAACCAGCTTTAATTTTATAACCCACACATCCATCCCTTGTTTCAGAGCTACAGATGCTCCTCATTTAGCTCAAAATATTCTGTATGACATTTCCTAGATGACATGCCAAACAGGGAATCAGGGCCTACAAAAGGTACTCATAAAAACATATTTCCCCCTGAGATTGAAAGCAGCAAATTGCATTCCACATAAAGTGAAAATATCTCCAAGGTCAAAAAGGACTTCTTGCTCTCATACGCTTCAGGCAGACTGAAATTAAGAAAGCTGGAGGCTAAGCAGAAAAGGAAATGACACAATGCCTGTTACAGAGACCACAGAAATAAGAAAATACTTCAGAATTTGCTTTACCCCAGCAAGAGCAATGTGCCTGGGAATGCTTGAAGACAAAATCAATAAGCTTTGGCATTAGTTCTAAGCAAGCACTGATTCAATATAGAAGAATCTATTTCATTATAAATTAAAGTAGGGAGTTCTTGCTCTTATGTAAAGAATCATTCATGAAAAAGCCTTAATTGTCAAAGTCTTCTTCAAAGGGGGAAAGGTCTGTTATTACCCCTGCACACATGAAAAAATAAACCATGTGAAGACAAATTTTCAGAAGCTAAGGTTAATTGTGGGTTCTTGCAGAGTTCAGCAAAAGTCCTGCACCTCCTGCCTGGTACACTTTTACTTGCTCTGCCTTTATTATGGGGTTTGCTGACTGCAGGCTGAAAATTATTGCTCTGGTCTGGCAATTCTTAAAATCCATCTGTTTATATTTGCTCTCAGTGCAGAAAAATGGTCCAACTGCTTCCACAGTCCTTGGCAGGCTGGACACTGTTCCTGATTCCGTTGATCTTTTGCCTCGGGATCTTACCCAAGACATTTAGGAGAGGACAGCAGTTAGGCTGTGCAACAGCATTATGTGTTAGCTCTGATTTGAGGCTGAATTTCGCTATGAGTCCCCACAATGCTGTATTAATTAAGACTGGATACCAGGCCCATGGATTTATAGGGAAAATATAGAGGAAGATCATAATCAAAAGTCACTGTAAGATGATTTTCTCATGGAGCTGATATCTTTCTTCCTCCTCAGAAAGAAGTAAATGCTTTTTAGCAGGTCAAGAAGCACTGATGAAACTGGCAGTGGCTACTATGGTGACATACTCAGACTATGAAAGTTGCCTTCATTACAACTGATTTTCATTTGTAAGAGAAATAACTAGTGACAGAATCGACTGCTATTCACTATTTCCCACATTCTCCTCCAAACGAGGAGCATTTTCTGTAGATTGCAGAGGTATACTCATCACATGCTCTTACATCATCTATATGGGAACATTCTTCCTTGCTTAGGAAGGAAGGCACAACTTATTAAATAAGAAAAATTTGAAGTTGGAGAAGGATGTATGAAACCAGAACACTCCAATTTCTTCAGACAGTTTATTGAAAACAGTTGGCCTTGAAGATATTTTAAAAAGCCCAAACAAGTACAAAATCTTTCAAAGTCAGGCACTTGCTTGCTTCCCTGCTACTACTACCTTCCACTTGTAACAGAAATTATCTAAGTCCAGTGGTGATTTCTGTGCCTCCTAAGGAATATGCTATCCCAACACCACAAAATATGTGGAACACTCCTATAGAAGAGAATATTAGGCTTGGCACATGAAGATGCTAAGCATTACCACTGCTCCTATTAGACCCTGGGACATTTTTGAACATTTTAAATTTCATTATCATAAACAGTACTATAGTGATGAGATCAATGTCCTCACAGCTTCATGGAATAGTGAGACCCAGACCTTCTTTGGTGATTGAAACTATAATGATATCAGTTTTCACAACTGAGCAGAAAAAGATCCAAACCAGTAAAACTAAGAACTTTATATTATTAACTTTATGTATGGATTCTTTTTCAAAATTTTGCTCCTTCAAATGTGGTTAGAAGAGGGTTCATGTGGCCAATGCAGATATTTGAGCTCTGCAAAACTGCTTTAATCTGCTTGCCAGATTAGGCAGATTCATTCATACAAACATGCTTTGCCAGAAGTCACTTTTTTCTTATTCTCCCTGTTTCAAAACAAGCCTCAGCTTCTGCATCTGACTGTTTCTTCCTGCTTCTCATATTCCAATCTGCCACTGCTCAACTTTCTTTTTATTTCTTCTCTTTTTAAAATTTCTTTCATCACCTGCTCATTCCATAGTTACTTTCCCTGTAAAAATGTGATCTCCAGTGACATTTTCATACATTTTGCTTTAAAATCTGTGGTTCTCTGAACACCCAGAAATGCATTAGATAGGTAACACTTGCATGAACACTGGGCAGGTAACACTTAACAAAAGTGTTCTCTGTAACTGGCATTCTTGGAGGGTAACTCAAGCTGTTATAGGAAATTATGCAAAAGATTAACATTTTCTGTATTTAAAGAAAAGCTCTAGGAAGAAAAAAAAGGGATTAAAAATATTTTCCTTTTGGAAAAAGGAAAGTTTAAAGTTTAAACTTGGAACTTTCAAACTGAAAGAACTTTTCAAATGTCCTGTATAATTTTTTTTGGTCATTTTTGAACCAGTCACAGATGTTATCAATCCTCCACAAATATATTTGATTTTAATTTTTTTTATTTCACAGTTTTCCATCTCAGCAGATTTAATTGATTTTTTCAAGAACAGTGTCTGGTTTAGTGGTAGAAATCTAGAAATCTTAGAATGCTCCTATCAGATTTTGTCCCAGGGGCTCTAAATCATGTATTACTTCTCTGAGACTTTATTGACAGCAAATTAAATTGTCAATACAACTTCTCATTTGACATGTAAATCTTCCCTGTTCTAATAAGTATGAGAGCCCTTTCAAGACAGGGCATCAACTCATGAGTAAAGGCAGACCTATCTCTTTTTAAGAAGAATAAAAAATTTCAACTCTTTATAATTAGGCAACTAAGTGGATAGATTTTCAAAATTCCTAAGTATTCTTCCTTCACAAAGAAGAAGACGGTAAGGAACAGGGTATTTTATTTCCCTCTTCTAAAAAAATCTTGCATTTTTGCTGTTTAAATTTGAAAAGCTCACTTCTAAAACATTCTCAGTTAAATATGACCCAGAGAAATATGAGCAAGTCCTTCAATCACAGTCAGGGAAGGCAGAGAGGTCTAAGGTAAAGAGAATCAAAAGATGCTTCTCATTTTACATGCAAGTCATCAGCTAAAAAATGTTAGGAATCTGTATCCCAGCTGTACTTCATTCAATGCTAGATTAATTTGTCTAGCTGAATATCTGGTACAGTGTGAAGATAACCAGGTTAGCTCAGAAGGAACCTCTCTGCATACAGAGAGCTTGAGGTCACACTAGTTCAGCACTTTACTTTGGCTTCAGTAAAGTTAATTAAATGCAGGAGAACTTTCCTCTAAAGGAATTATTCATCTTCTGGCATCATTTTGTTCCGAGTACAGCTGTCTCTACAAGCAATCAAATGTGGATATATGTGAATACACTCCTCTGTGAACTCCTACAGTGAGTAAAGACCTTCGGTCTCTGGTCTATAGACAGAACCTTAGGCGTGGAGTGAAGCAAATGACAATGAACTGTGAGTTAGACATGAATTCTTGTGTCTTTGGCTTAGTCTTGCATGAACAAGAGAAAATAACTTCAATGGCTTTTCAGTAGAAACCATCAGAGAAGATTGAGCATAAGAGCAAAGAATAAAAATAAGATATAAGGAACACATGGATATACATGCACACACAGACACTCTGAGAATTGTAAAAAGATTTGTATTTCTCTCTAACAGTATTTTGCTTCTGATGTGAATATTCTAAAAAAGTTTGATACAGTCCAGACTTATTCTACTTGTTCTTATGTAATATTTGTGTGGCATTATTAGGCAAATAAACACTTTCTTTTTTTCTCTTTTATACCTTTGAGCCTATATTTTTCTAAGCCATGTGTTGTAAAAATCAGCCTAGAGAAACAGTTACATAGTTAGGAATTTTCAGAGTCATGTCATCACTGCATGAAAGACACTGACAACTACAAATAAGCCCTTTATAATGGTGCAGAAATCAGCACAATGCATCAGAGTAAACCCTTCCAGTATCTAGGGAGAATCCTGACACGTGAAAAGAAGTGTGTTTCGTTTTTTTGTTTTTCTTGTTGCTTAAGGCCATGCCCCTTAACAATTGTCTACTGAAGAAACAGCACTGCTGCTGTCTTCCTCTCATGAAGACTCTGCTGAGAAATGTGCAACTTCAAAGTAAATCGAGCTCCCAGAGAAGCCCTGCCACCAGAGGCTGCTGAAGGCAGCTCTGGTCAGCCAGGGTTATATTTCATTAGCAAGGTAAATGCCAAGTGTACCCAGCCCCACAGCATATTCAGCATTGCTAGGAATTTCTGTCATGACAGCCATGCCACTATTTCATGGGCTAGCAGTAGAACTGGGGCTGGTCATTTGCCAGACATAATGCCTTTACCAGTAAGTTAATTTTCTTTCAGCCCTGAAACATCTTAAAATGTGTAGGCCAGATGATACCTAGAGATGTAGTCACACAGTGTTTTGGGTTTCTTTAGAGTCAGGTAATATTTCACGTATATACTATTAGCTGGAACTTAATCTGACTCTGCATTGCAGTATGTTTTATAAACATAGATAATGTAGAAGATTTTATGGAAAAAAATTCCCAGCCTCTCCTTACAGAAGCATCTGCTCTACATTTCCTGTTTTGGAGATGACCCACAATGCATATGAACCCCTGCATGGATTAAGTGCATTCAATACTTTTGTTTAACCACTCAGCCATTGCCGTATATCATACAGATTATTTCATAGCCCTCGAGTCATGAAGCAGAAATTACTGAGTGACTGCAGTGCTACTAGCTGAGATGCTAGACTGCTGGCTGACTGTAACTGTGTCAGACGGACAGCACTGTTTCCTCTGAATCCCTTCAGGGGGGTCTCGCAACAAAGGAAAATGGTTTTGAAGTTTTGCTTTTACCGCCTTGCTGCCAGGAAAGCTTGTAATAAAATCCATGCTGTTAACCCATGTCAGAACTGGAGCCTGCAAGCTGTGAGCCAACAGTGCTTATAAACTGGATGAACTCTGCTGAGCAAACTGAACATGTGCAAGTGTATGCACACCTGCAATAGATTAACCATTTTAAGGTAATTACTCTATCAGCTTCTCTAATCTTTATCAAAGCAAGATAGCTTAAACTTATTTCTCCTTCAAAATTGTTGTAATTATTGTGCACAGATTCAAAACTTGAGCTTTTAAGTAGACAGCTTACCTAACTGTTAATTTTCAAATATGTCAATACAAATTGCTAAATTTCAATATATGTTTAGGTGCCCAGATTTCTCTTTTTTTTTTTTTTCTGAGTATCTGTGACTCCAACCACATTGCTGAGAAAGTATTGAAGCTAGCTGATATCAAAACATGCAGGTCAATGTTTTCAAAGGAAATTCTGTCACAAACCTCCAAAGGAGTAATGCAGCTAGTTCTCTATGCAACCTCTTAACAAGGTTTTTTTTTTCCATGATGTTTTCTGTAATCATGCTTTTACTTTTATATATAAACACCTGATTGTAATTTGTTATTATTTTGGAAATATCTTTTTCTTTAATGCATCTTTAAAAAGATAAACAGCTAATAATGTTCTGTAAATATGTACTATCCAACCCAAAATCTTGCCTGACTGAAAAAACTTCCAAAATAAGGCATGATCTAAAATATAGCTCACCTGGCTTCTCCGCTTTGCAGCAACGAACTGTAATTTAGAATTGCATGCATATATACAAAATGAAAAAAAAAAAAAGGTAAACTGCACCATTACAAAAAAACCCAAACCAAATGAAAACGTGGAAAATATTATTTGAATTCCTTGTTACAGTTGTTCTCCCATCATCAGTTTTCCTTTCCCCATTCCAAACATGTGATCTGTTGTCATTTTTCATGGTACATGTCTAATTCACTCAAACTAAAGCCCCCAGACAAAGCTGGTCAAGAAATTTCCAAGCAAACAGCTTTTTACTGAAAAATGAAGAAATACTGAACCCATAAGGTTTCACAGAGGCACTTTATTTTCTTTATTTTCCACAAACTTCTATAAGATGACTGCCTGCTTTGAGCTATCTCAGTTACTGCGCTGCAAAGAAGCCTGACCATGCAAATGAGCTCCCAGATGAATTCTCCAGGGAGTCCGGACTCCCAAAGTCAAGAGCCCCAAGAATCTCCATCTCTGTCTGAAGCGTTTATTTCAGATGACTGCTTTGGCAGTAGGAGGAAAGGAGTCTGCAGTCCTGAAAACTGACATTTGAGATGTTCTCTCAGGGCTTTCCACCACACCACCACGCACCCTGGTGGCAATTTTACACTTGTAGAGTCCCTGGAAGACGCATTCAGTCAAAGATCTGCCAGCTACTGGGATTGCTTTTTTTTTTTTTTTTTTATTTTTTTTTTGGTGCTGTTCAGTGTCATTTTCTTAAAAATCAAGCCAGAATAGTTCCCTCTGTAGAAAAATTAGAAGTGTCTTTTCTTTTTTTTTTTTTCCTGAGTCAATACTCAAGCTTTCTTATGACATTAAACTTCCCTTGAGAGAGAAATTCAAAACTTTGAAATGCCATTCTCCAGAGACAGTCTGACATTCAGGGAATAAGATGTTACACCATGACAAGCACAGACAGACCTCCTCATCTAAGCTGCAGAAAAAGTATTTTAAGCCACAAAAGTCCCCAGCCCTTTAGAAAGGGTTGAACATATCTCTCCAGAAAATCTTTCTCTTTTTGTACTCTACCTGGGCAGACACACCACAGAGTCAGCCTTAACCATACCAGAAACATATGTGAGCAACATAAATAATCTCAAGGCAAATGTCTTTCTCCTGTACAGCAAAGCTTATGCAAATGTAATTAAATCCATGAATCTGTCAGAAGATATATTTGTAGTCTGTGGCCAAATGTCTGTATATTCAGATCTGGATGTACAAAGAGATCAGATGACACTTGATTCTTCAATTTGTTAATATAAATGCCACTTCTATAAAACAAACTTACTACTACAGTAAACTTATGTTGCAGCATCCACCATATCCAAGTAAAATCGTCCTTTGGTACCCATAAGCTATAAAACTTACTCCTAATGTTCAGAATTAGGAAAACAAAAGTTTCCTTTAATTTTCTTGAAATCAGGGGCTCGTGCACACACATACAAACATAGATAGATAGATAGATAGATAGATGATAGACAGATAGCTAGCTAGATAGATATTTGATAGGCTAATTTTAGAAAAACTGTCCTTCCTATCTGGTTCACAGTTTTCTGCACTATGAATTCTTGTTACTGAAGAGTTGGCACTGACTGAATTAATGCTTGTTCCCAGGAAATAAGCAATAAGAAGTGACGTTCAAAAACACAGCACTGAAAATTTTTAGACATAAAGATGCCACCCAGTCCACTCTAATTTTAATATTTCTAGCATTTTATTTAAAATAATAGCAACATTTATTTTCTCATGTTTTGAGGAAAATATGTTAATATCTATGTCAATAATGTGTAAATATCAGAAAGTTCTTCTTTCAAAAGAGTGACGAGCAATTGTAGACTGTTTTCCAGTAAGACCTAGTTATAAATTTCCATGTGGTAGCTCAGTAATCCAAATCTCAGTGCTCATTAAGATGATAATTTTACATATGAACAAACAGGAAGTTATTTCAAACTTAAAACAATATTAAGAATGCTTTTAGCAAGTAATTTTATGATGCTGATTCCATTCACACCTATTTCATTTGCAACTAATAGAATGCTCCCAGTATTTATGCACAAGTAAGCAGTACTCTGAGTAAGATGCAAACATGGCAATTCATCAGACCCTTCTGACAGGTAATCTAATCGTGTATGACAGCTACTGTTTGCACAAATAACTATGATGACTGGGCCAAACTCCTTTCTCAGCAGCCCCCGTGGATGTCTAATGTGTTCTATGTATAATTTTTAGGCAGATAAATTGCAGATTACATACCACCATGCCTAAGGAAATTGAAGGGACAGCATGGAAGCAAACTGCACTGCTACTGCTGCCCTTTCCTGTCTTTGTGGCAGCTGGAAGCTTCTTTTTCTCTAGGCTTCCACCAATGTTTTCTTTTTTTCTCTTTACATGACACACTCTATCAAGGTATTCAAAAGCTTCACCCAGGTCTTGTGCTTATTTTTCTTCCCAAACTTCAAAGGGAGTTTCATTGTAAGATTGACTGTTTTCCTGAGAGACTAACTTAAGCAACAAGACTGATTAACTACTACAGTAAACTTCATCAACTGGCTCCTCTTATTTTTAAATGACAGGTTAAGAAAAAAGGGAAGAATTTCCCCAGTATCACTTTCCTGAATGTGTTACATGTCCTTCCATAAAATATTTCCAAAAGAGAGCAAACTTGAATGAGTTTTCCTAACACTCCAAGAAAATGGTTTGGTCATTTGTGAATAAGAGTGTCCCTTTATTAATAATGAATTATTAATTTATCTTTGACAAACTTGTCCAGTTTTCCCTGGAGCCCACATATGCATCTCCACAGATTAACTATGTGCTCTGTGGACATTCACTTCTTCCTGTTTTAAATCTTGGGCATGATAAAGTCACCTGGTTTTGGCAGGTTCTTGTACAAAAAGTGAGTAAAAGTCCCCAAATCATAATGCACCTCTGTTTGTCACCATTCCACTTATGATGTAATGGCTTTGTTTTAAAATATACTTAGGTACCCTTTTCCTTCCTCTTCCAAAGGAAAATCCTCACTCTACTATAATTTCTCATACAGAAGCAATTTCATATCTTTGGGCCTTCCACAAAATCGTTGTGTAGTTCTTCTAATTTAGTATTTATCAGTCCTTAGAAGAGGAAACAAATACTCTAGAGGGTTTTTAAGGCATAAATGCACAGCTTTACAACTTCATGTGACAATGATCTACCTACTTTTTCTTAATAATGCCCTACACAGTTTTCCCTTCTCTGTTCATAATTTGGAAATGTAACTTGCCATTTGATTACCCACTGCCTGTATATGTCTTCAAAGTCCGCCTTTGCATTTACTTCATTGATTAATTTACTGTCATCAGTAAACTTTCCACTTCCCATTCATCCCTTTTCCCTGGTTATTTACAGACAAAATTGGCCCAATGCATATACTGCAAGGTCCTATTGCCAATCTCCCCTCTTTGAGGATACTGAAGAGTTACTTCAACTCTCTGCTTTCCCTCCTCTAAGCCAGTTATTTAAAAATATGGTCATCTTCCCCCATATGCCATGACAGCTGAATTGCTCTAAAAGCCTTTGAGAAGGGATCTTGTCAATTAACTTCTAAAAATCCAAACAGAGCATATCAGCTGCAGGTCCCCTGTGTATGTGCTTACAATCTTCTTCAAAGAACTACAATAGATTTTCCAGAGGAAAAATCTGCTTAACTCTTGCTTAGTGTCTAGTATTTATTCATATGAGTAATAATTTTTTTTACAGAAGAATGTCTAGCAATATTTTTTGTACAAGCAGTCTGTCATTACCATGATATCTCCTGGAAATTCACTCAAAAACTAACATTGCATTAGTCATCTTCTAATTCCATGACACTAATGCAGCTTTAATCATGAAACTACATATTACAGTTTACTAGCTTAGCTACTTGGGTTTTGAGATCCCTTAAACTCTCAGCAAATTCACATGATTTTTACTACTCATTTTAGTGACTTATTCTATGCTGGTTCTCATAACAATCCAATTTGAAAACATTTGATGCCGTAGTACATCTGCAAAAGAAAGTGTTCTGGTGCAGAAACCAAGGTCTTTCAAGATGAAACACAAGTGTAAAATATTAATTTAATGTTTTTGCTCTGGCCTGGTCTTTCTTTTGCATTTTATCGGCCTTTGGCTATACAGAGTATCGAGTCTATTTCCTAGTCCCAATGTGTTAAAAAGGAAAAAAAGGTCAGGATTTTTTACTGCTTTTTGTGGGTTTCTTCGCATTTGTCCCCTAAAACTATTTTTACTTTTTTTTGTTGTTTTTTTGAAGGAGACAGACACTGTTGTGAATGTTTCACTGACTGAGTACAGCTTCATGATAAACTTCCCTTGAGTCCAAGTGTTTTCCAAGCTATGCTAGTTACAAAAGGTTTTTGCCACTGGAAAGACATAAAGCCACAGAAAACCCCCACAACAACAACAACAAACCAAAAAAAACCCAACAAAAACAACAACAACAACGAAAAAAGAAACCTCAAGACACATGAACTTATCTTGATCAAAGTGTTACTCTGAATTACATTTGAAAGGTCTCACTTTCTCAACAGATGTAAGATTGCACGCTGCACTTTCCTGGCAGTATCATTTGCCTGTGATACATTTTGTGTGGACAAAGTCAAACTGCATTGGCCTATCAGTATCACTGCCCAAGAAAAGTGAATGCAGGAAGGTTTCTAAACACCAAGGATCTGCCTTTCAAAATTTTGACTTAAAATACTTTTTACCATTATTTGTCATATCAGAGACATAAGCAGGGACTAGGTATTTCATTAATTTCCAGTCTGAAACTTCCTAAGCAACTGCTTGAGTGAAACATTACCAGCTTATTTGTCCTATGGCTGCTTCTCTGGTCAGTTCATCAACAAGAAGCCAGACCAGCCCCCTGAACCATCCAGCCCCCTCTCAGTGGTATTGCCAACAG
The DNA here is from genome assembly GCF_015832195.1 of Motacilla alba alba. Classification (NCBI taxonomy): domain Eukaryota; kingdom Metazoa; phylum Chordata; class Aves; order Passeriformes; family Motacillidae; genus Motacilla; species Motacilla alba. The sequence continues at coordinate 67,206,478 of NC_052046.1, read as the reverse complement.
CATGCACTTTCCAAAACCCTCAACAACATTTTGGAGTGGGCAGAAAAATAGAAGGTCTGCTCCACCAACTTCCCTTACATGACTTCACAATTCAGCTGCTTTACAAAACATGGTGTGAATTCCAAAGGTATGACAGCAATTTTCAAATTACAATAAAATAACCAAAACCCCCATCTTCGACATTGTAGGTATGTCAAGCGGCTCAGACGAAACATGAAATGATTCTTACAGGGCAGACACATCAACTGCAATCAATAGAGGATGCCCAACAAAACTGTCAAAATCTTGTCTTTCCCCTTCTGACAGCCCTGTGTGCCTCTAAATGTATACAGCTACCTGTCTGTCAAATGCCTCAGTGTTCACTGTTTCTGTGAACATTATAGCTATTTGCAGTCCTTACAGGCAGAATGATGGTCTCTGCTCAGTGTTCAAAGGAGTCTCAGAACTTGGCTTGTCTCTACTGATGCATGTTACTGTGCACGTTTTCAAGAGCAGTGATACCAACCTGCATGACTCTGTCTATGAATCTAACGTAAGTGATAACACTTTGGTCCTATCAGTTGTGTCCCCAGCTTGCAGACAGGATGAAGAAATTCTTTGATCATTTATTTCTCATTGTTTTCCATCAGTACCTGTGTAGGGCCAACACTGCCACTGAGAGCAGAATTCAGATGCCCTCACTCTGATCACACACAGCCTTATCCTCCAAATCCCTCCAGCTTGCTTGATCAGTGTAGAGAACAAATATCAAGGTAAAGAGTTTAGATACTGTTCTTAAATTTGTTGAGAGAGAGAGAGAAAGAAAAGATAGGAAGTTATTTCTAAGCAGAGACCCATTACATCAGATTTTGCCCAGAAGGTGATGTTTCCATTTGATCTGCCCACTACCAGAAATGAGTGATTAACTTCCTCTTTTGACAGGACATTGAAAAAACTCACTATTGTGCCATTCACTTATTTACTATCTACTGACTGCTTAAAGCAGCTCAAGGGGCTGCCAAGCACAATACATAACTGATGCATGAAGCAGCTCTTCTTCTCATTCAGAGCTGTAACTGAAGATGGCGAAGTAATCCTTACTAGCAGTGAGGCCCCAATGTTGCAAACCCTTCATGCACAGAAGTTATCATAGATGGGGCCAATTCCTGTGGGCAATTTTCAGCACACACCAGGTAAAAAGCACCAGGAAAATTATACAGCTCATCTCAATGCTCTAGTAAATAGTAGAACTGTCCAGTCAGTACTGAAACAGAAGAATTTACACATCCATCCCAGTTTGTAGTTGCAAAAATTTTTTTTCACCTGCATACTTTTTATACACTCATCACCTCCTTAGAGAACCTTCATCTTCCTCTTGTTGGAGAAAATTAAGGAAAATTAGGCTAGATAATTAGAATTAATTTGATCTTCATCCAAAGAACATAAAAATACCACCTCTTTCAAGATTGCAGACTGTCCTCATCTTGCGTAACCTGTGACATGTAGGTCTATTGTTACGTTTCTCAGAAAACTTCTATGTCTCAACAGGGTGACAGGTAAAAACACCCAAAATGAAATTTTTTAATATGATTACCAAAAAATTCCTTTATACCTGTTATGTAGAATGGACATCTAGTAAGATTGAAAGATACAATATTATGAGAAAGTCCCTCTATAACAAAAAAAAAGAAATTATTATAAATGAACAACTAATGTGAAATCATCAACATCTAGGCTTAGACAAAATAGGTGTCTCCAAAATAATGAAATAAATATTGCAATTTAATATCACGTTAGAAGAAAAAAATGCAAACAATCTTTCTCACAGCTTAGAAATTTACTAGGATCACATAGCTGAAGGAAAGAAGTAGTTGTATAAAATAAAGTCATCATTACTTTTCAAGATGGTGAATTTCCATAATTTGCAAAGCTTTACTGCTGCAAGGAGCACGTATCTTTTTGAATAGTCCCATTACCATTACCATTACCCCTTTGTTTATAGGAATATTTGCACGAGCAGGCCCTATATTAGTTTTAAAATAAGACTATTTCACTCACAGGAATCTATGTGGAAAAGTGCCTTTAAAATGCCTCAAAATCCTTGAACATTGTATTTGTAGTGAATTTCCAATTCACTGTGGTCATCACAGTAGCTCTAAGATTTCAACTCAATCAGTGAATGCTTTATCAATCAATTTATTGATATTTTACATTTATTAAATGTTGAATTGTTTTTAAATTACATGCTTCTATGATGTTTAAGTATTTAACATTAATAGGCTTGCCAACAGTTGATTTCTTTTGAACTGTTAACTATCAAACATCAAACAAATCACTAGTAGTAAAATAAGAGAAACGGCCAACTTCCATGTACATCTTCACCCTATTACATGACCCCAAGAAGATCATGTTCATCTGTAAGGCAACTGTGTGGTTGAAAGAAATCAATTTACCCATTCTGCTGTCATTTTCAGAAACAAATACCCTAGAGACAGTTCAACCACAGGGGTCTCTCACTTTTCATGGTGACAGTTCTGTGGCCCTCACTGAAGCAGTCTCTGCAGAGGTATGGAAGAAACTCCTAAAGGTTCAGCTACTGCACTCGACCATTGAACCTCTGAGGTACCAAGGAAAACACAAAAGGATTGTCAGTGACAGGTCTGAGACAGGAAAAAAATCTTGAAATATAAGAGAGGATAAAAAGAAAATCCTGCACAGGTATGTCTCCCCTGGTCAGATAAAAATACCAGCAGAATGATGATAAAGCAAGATTTGAAAAGCTGCTGTCTCTGTGAGAAACCCAACTAATTTCTTTTTACTGGAAACCTCAGACTTCAGTTTGTTGCAACTTACAGTATTAAAATCACACTATGGCTACAAGCTCAGCAATAAGAGTAAGAAGAAGTTCAGAGAAGTAGTAGGCTTAACAATCTTTCTGGCTCCAGGCTTTGCACACATTTCACCTACTGTGTATCTAAAATGACATTTTTCGTTCAAATGGCTGTTCAAAAGATGGCAAAATTTAATTTGTCCTAAAGAATGTATGCATTTGCCATAAAGAACGTACAGACATAAATAACATCAACTATTAAATGGTTTGATATTTATTAGCTGCTCAAAGTTGTTCCTTACAAGCATTTGTAATACAAATATATTTTTGGAATGACAAAATAAAACATCTTTGTCAAAGGAAAAGAGTATATAGAGGCATATCCTGAATTCAGCTTGGATGTCCCCACCAAAAATTCACCAATTGTAGCTTTTTCATGAAAGATGTGAACGTTTAAAGCTTGTAGGTCTGTGACCTTTTGAGATATCTGAGACAATATTGTATAACTATCCAGAATTACGCATCCTCAATAAGCATATTTCCCAGGTTAGAGACTGATATATTTCAGATTGTCAGTCTCTGCACACATAAGATAATGCTTTAAGAACTCAATGAGAGTAAAGTAAAACAAAAATTATGGTGAAAGGCTTTTCCTTACTTAGCAACAGTTCTAAACCCAAAATAATTTTAGATCTTAGTTCTTAGGAGAGATACCAGACTTTATGCGTTTGGGAAGCAAGACAAACCCAATCAAAAGGCATAGATGGAACACTGCTCTTCTTGAAGCACATTTGGTGATAATTTAAGAGTGACTAAAGGGTTCTCTGTACTCTGAAGGGTTTTCTCCACTCTGAAGTGAGACCAAGAGCAGAAGAGAGGGTTTTTAGCATATGCTGCATTATGATAATTCCTAATCTACATAAAGGCCATTGCAGCAAACATCATTAAAAGTCATACTGAAGATCCTGTAAGAGCATAGGATGTGAACTTCCTCCAGGGTCAATGGGGAAGGAAGGGGAATGACAGAATAAGGAAGACTCTTGGGCAGTTAATCTCCTTTGATATTGAACAGTAATGGTTCTTGGCTCACTGGTGATTAATACACCCACAGTGGGGCCCATGGACTAACCTTCTCCATCCTCCTATCCTCTCTCCTACCGCAAAGGTACACTAAGCTTGACAATGATGCTAAATGGGGAGGAGTTGTTGACTGCCTCTAAGGCAAGGAAACCTCAGCAAACTGGAGAGCTGGGCAATCACCAGCTATATGGAGTTTAACAAGGGAGAGAGCTGGATTATGCATCTGGGATGGCGCAACCGTGGATGTATGGACAGACCACGGAATGAGATGTTGGAGAGCAGCACTGTGGAAAGGGACCTGGGTGTCCTGGTCAATGGCAAGCTGAACATGAGCCAGCAGTGCCCTGGCAGCCAGGAGGGACATCCCTGTCCTGGGGGGCATCAGGCACAGCATCACCAGCCAGCCAAGGGAGGGGATTGTGCTGCTCTGCTTTGCACTGGAGCAACCTCACTTGAGTCCTGGAGGCAGTTTTGGGTGCCTCAATGTCAGAAGGATCTACAGATATTAGAAAGTCCAAAAAGAGGGCTACAACCCATGATCAGCTTACCCATGTCAATTGTTTCTGTGTCCAGTGAGCCAGGGTTGTAACTACCCACAGGCAGAGATAGGAGCTGCTGCCAGGGTGTATCCTTCTAAACAGTCTCATTTCTAATAACTTGCACCTTCTCTGAAATGATCTTCTGAATGAACTTGGATTTGATTCTGGTGAAGAACATTTAAAGATTTTTTTCCTGTAACACTAAATAGAGAACAATCTCTCAATGTAATTCTGGAGCACTTAGTATCTGTAGAGTCCAAATTAAACAAACCAAGTTTTTCTTGTGCATGTGTTAATTTAGTCTTATCTGAAATTAACTAATTTGCATCAGTGTATTTATATTTGTACGCTACTCATATAACAACAACCTTAAGAGGATTTAATAAAACACCTGTGCAAGTGTGTTGATTGCATGATTATGACAAAAGCAACATACATAATCCATGGGCACAGTAGATTGCCAACCAAAATATAAAATATTATCCACGGCCAGTGGCTCTTAGCTAGAAAAAAAGTAAAGCAAGAGGTTTATAATGTGGAGACACTCTGAAGTCTGCAGGCAAAGCATACATGATAAATACACTAGTTAGGGTTGCAGTACTTGTGAAGATCACTGTTGGTAAATTATCTAAAAAATTAAGAACACCAACAATTCTTTATTATATGGGACATCTGTAACTGGGCAAAAATAATATTCTCAATGAGGAAAAAACCCCTATTTTTGCATATAGATAGAACAGAATGGAAAGAAATAGACTAGATTAGAATAGACTAGAGCATTTCAATTTAAAGTGACCTATAACAACTTTCTATTACCATCTGAAGGTTTCAGGACTCATCAAAAGTTCAGGTATGTTATCAAGGACGTTGTCCAAATGCCTCAGACATTGACAGACACTGGACATTGACCACCTTTCTAGGAAGTCTGTTCTTTACCCTCTTAAGAGTAAAGAAGTGCTTCCCAATATGAACTCCCAACATTCCTTATTTCAGCTTTGAACTGTTCCTTCATGTCCTGTCACTGGATCCCCAGAAGAGATCAGCATCTCAACATTAGTTTCTCTTGCTTAACTCCATTCTCAACATGCCAGTGCAAACAAGCAGCCTGGAAATGAGGGGGGTTTTTTATGCCTTCAAAACAGTTTGGTTTCCTTTGCAGCAAAATCTCATGTGCCTCATGTTATGGATGAGTGTCAAAGTTCATATTTGATTTAGGTAAATAGCAAATGTAATATAGTATAAAAACATATTAGAAGTAGTTTTAGATATTGAAAGATTGGGATTGATGTGGGGATCGCGTCTGGACATGTTTCAGAGAAACCAGGGAAAACGGCCGGCAGGATTGAGAAACCAGCACACACACACATACCTCACCAGTAGACTACATTTACATGTGAAGCACAGCAGTAACTCAGGGTTTTGAGGTTTTAGTTAAGCAAAGAATTACGCCATCGACAGCACACCTGACTACTCACGACCGGTGGGAAGGAGCTAACACTATTCAGACTTGTAATCTGTTTCTGGGAAATCTCTTTGTTTGTAAAAGGGACTTCTAGTAAGGAATGAATATCTGGTATTTAGAATGTTAATAAGGATATCTCTCTCGGTATGGAACGGTGTGGATTGTCAGCATGATTGTTTGAGTCCTGTCTAGCACAAGACCAGAAGTCAATGAATTATTCCCGAAGACATCGAGGACTGGACCATCTTCCATCAGATAGCATTCTACTGGACCGGAGAAACCTTTGGGACTTGTTTGATTAAGAAAAGGATAAAGAACTTCCTAGCCTGCGGCAAGAAAAAGAGTATAAAACCTAGACTCAAGTATGCAATGGTGTGCCGCTGCACTCTGGAGCTGCCAGGGCTCAGAGCTGTATAGCGTGTCACCCAGGGTCTATTCCCGGGCTAGACTCTGTCCGATCTGTGGCTGACCGAAATTCTGTCATTTGAACGCAAAATAAATTTTGTACTTTGTTATTATATTATAATTCAGCTATGGCAAATTATTTATAAAATTAGATTGGCGATTTCATTCATAACACTCAGAAGCAGGTTTCTCTTCTATCCCACGCAGATTTTTTTCTGGTCTGTATTATTTGTTTTAAATGCAGTAATGTAATTTTACAAAGTGTCTGAACACAGTGATCCCAGCCCACTTTTATTTAGCTTTGTAATTTTTCTTTACAGTAGCAGTACAGCATCCCACAGATCATATACTACTGGAAAATCCTTTATCATACATTGTTTGATAGAGGTAAAGCTAGTACGGAAAAGGAGCAGGATTCTTACAGTTAGGGATGTCTTCTCGGCTGAAATCTAAACAAGCAGCTGTAATTTTGCATTCAGTCATGGTAACTTCCAAAATTACAATGGAGGTGAAAAAGCAAATTTCCCTTTGCTAGTCATGCTGATGACAAAACAGAAGTCATGTGAGTGGTCATGTGAGACAAGTGTACCTCCACACAATGTCCTCTACATGTGTGCACTAAATAGGTAATCTAAGGAAGTGAAGAGCCTCAGTCCAAGCTGCCAAGGAGGTGGTACGGAACAGTCTTGAGCCTGCAACCAGGGTGGTGAACATGACAAGTCCCATTGAAGCTCCATTTTAGCCTCCTCAACCTAATTGCATTTGCACAGAATTGAAGCATGGGAAAGGGAATTGCAAAACAGGGTCAAAACATTGCCTGCATGCACATAGGAGCTTAGGAGCTGAGGTAACTGTGCCTTCCTGTTAGAAATTTGGCATTAGGAGCCATTCATTTTTCTGTTCTCAAACAAATTCATAGATATCTCCTTGCTTTATATACATTCTGTCACATGGATTAGAAAGAAATCTGTCAAGATTTCTCTGAGCAATAATAGATCTTGGAGTAAAATTATTTGATTTGTTGATTGATGTTGTGCTTTATTTGTGAAAGTTGTGGTCTTGTTTGCAAAAGTTTCAGTCTACCAAGGAAAACCAGTGTGAATCAGATGGCTTGTAATGCAAAGTGAGAAATGAATACTTATGCTTCTGTATGCTAAAGAGTACAGAGACTACATCTGAAAACTATTAACTGATTATGTTTATTGGTCAGGGGCTGTTACATTCACAGTAGCTGTGACTGATACACGAAGAATTTTATCTCTAAGAATGGTGCAACAGTAAATGAGTATTATTCTAAATGAAAAGTTCAAGAAGATTCTTTTTACTACTAAATCAACAAATTACCAATTCACAACAATTCTTTCATGGTGACATCATTGTTTTGATAAGTTGTATCCAAATCAGAAACTAATTTCAGTAATAGGAATTTTTGATGTTTCAATTAAGTTTTAAAAACCTGTTCTTCAGGTAAATTATATGTGTCTTTGTTCACCAAAGACATTTTCAGCAGAAGCGGGAAATAAAATCACATGGGCAGGGTACAGATCTGGATTTCCTTTATCAGGTTTATAATTTATAGACAACCTTAAGGAAATACAAAAACATTTAGTATACAATTCTTCTTGTTAAATGCCTACTTGGAACACATACTGAAAACAGGGTTTATAGAGGAGGAAAAAAAATTAAGCCAGGTTTACAGGTGGCATTAATGAGAACAACATGGTAATGATGCTGTCATAGAGACACACATTTATAATTATTTTTTATTCATGTTGTCTCTGCAAACCCTTTTGATAACTTTCAGGCTTTTATAGCCTGTCTGCCATAAAGTCAGGCTTTCAACAGGCCCAGATAAAGCAGTCAAAATATTTTTCAGTCCTTGATTGTCACTTGATTGTGATATTTTATGAAAATCCTTTTGTCAGGATTTTTCTCCTGAGAAACCTCAGAAAAGAAATGTAAACAATAACTATCTGATGGCTGTGGAATGTAGTCTGGAGATGGTTTACCAACAGATGCATCTTTGATTGGTCTCATGTGAATTGTTTTTACTTAATGACCAATCATTGGTCCAGCTGTGTCGAGGCTCTGAGCAGTCACAGGTTTTTGTTATTCATTCAATTCTATTCTTTTTGAGCTCTCTGATGAATCCTTTCTCTCTATTCTTTTAGTATAGTTTTAGTATAGCATTTTCAATATAATATATATCATAATATTATAAATCAGCCTTCTGAAACATGGAGTCAAGATTCTCATCTCTTCCCTCATCCTGGGGACCTTCAAACACAACCACACTTACTTGGAACTGCTTGAAATGGGCTGAAGCTTCCAGTTAAAATTCTGTGCTTCCAGAGATTAGGGACCCCTGATGCAAACTGATGTCTATGAACACATCTGTGACTTTTGCTGCACGCTGCTGTAAGGCATGTGGGTGTTTTGGTCACTATGCATTAAGATTGTTAATTATATTTAGCAACATGCATTGCAGCTGAAGTAAACACAAAATGTCACTGCTGAATAGTCATGGGAATTTCTTATTCATAGTAAATATTTAAAATAAATAAGGCCAAGACAAAAGCATATCTAGAGATAGTATCTTTAAAACTGCAGAAAAATAATTCAGAGTTCTACCTTTTGCTGTTTGAAAAGCACTCTCCTGCTGGTTTAATGTTTTGGCTCAACTGGGGAAAACTTCTCAGTTTCTCTGCCCTGCTCCTGACTCAGACAATAGTTCTCGTAATTTTTGTTGCCGAGGAAAGAGCTGTGGTCTGTAAAAAGGTACTAGAGTGCCTTTTCCTAACACACACAGGGCTGTTCCAAGTTAACTTATTATATTAAAGAAGCATTTAGTTTGACTTCTCCAGCATCTTTGTGGATTAAAGTGTGTGTTTGACCAGCAACCTTCCAGACTTCAGGTGCCTTAGCCCCTTTTTCTACTCATTCCACAATTATTAATAGCCATTTGCTAATAATTAGACTAATAAGAGAAGAACTGAGATTTTAAACAGAAGTGGGGCAGAAGCAGATGTGCAAGCTTCACAATTTCCAGTTTAATACAGATGAAAAAGGGTTTGGTATCATGGTATCATGGAATGGTTTGGGTTAGAAGGGGCTTTAAAGATTATCCAGTTCCAACGGCCTTGCCATTGAGCAGACACCTTCCACTATCCCAGTTGCTCAAAGGCCCATCCAGCCTGCCCTTGAACACCTCCAGGGATGAGGCATCATCACCCTCAGAGGGAAGAATTTTTTCCTAACATCTAATGTAAACCTGCTCTCTTTCAGAGTGAAGCCATTTCCCCTTATCCTGTCACTACACGCCCTTGTTAAACAGTCTCTCTCAATCTTTTATGTAGAATCCCTTCAGGTACTAGAAAGCCACAATTAGGTCAGGACAAAGATTTCTCTGTTCCAGGCTGAACAATCTCAGTTCTCTAAGCCTATATCCTTCTTCACAGCAAAATACACACAACTATGCTAGTCACTATATGAAATTATCACACAAAGCCAGAAGTTCAAGTATTTATAGTGTCATTCATACACTCTCCTGGGTTGACTATATGATGCTTTTATCCCCAGTCGTCTTGTTCTGTTTATGCTGAATAATAAGTTTTGCACCTTTAAGGCTTGTCCAGAGAGTGAAGGTGGGAGAGAAGAAGCGCGCAGTTTGTTTTCAGACACTGCTCTCACTCCTTCACATTCCTGCTCCTGGACTGTGTTGTCTGTGGATGGACAGACAGCAGGACAGAGCTCTCCTTTGTTTTAGTTAGTTTTAGCTAGCTGAGGCACAGAAGTTCCCTGGACTGTGTTTTTTTTCCCTTTTCTTTGGACCTGTTTAAACCTGCTCTGGACTGAACACCAGAAGAGCAGCGGCAGCTCGCACCTGTGGCCACCAGGCCGGGCCTGGGCCGCGGCATTGCCAGCGCCAGAGGGACTGATAAGAGACTGAGTGAGCTGAGCTGCAGCCCAGAGGGGACTTTTCTGAGTTTGTCATCTCTTTTGGAGCAGCAAGGGGTTTTATCATTTAATACTGTTTAGGTTTTATTGTTTAATAAACAGGTTTTTTCCACTTTTCTCCAAGGAGGTATTTTCACCCGAACCGGTTGGGGAGGGAGGGGCCAATTGAATCTGCTTTCCTAGAGGAGCCCCTTTGGGGGTTCTCTCCCAAATTTGCCCTGAACCAGGACATACAGTTATTAAAAAAAAAAAAAGATCATAGATAGGAAAACTGTTTGAGTCAACAATGTGCCTTGGAAGCCAGGAGGGTCAACCATGTCCTGGGAGCCTCAATCATGGAATCACCAACTGGGCAAGGAAGGGGATTGTCCCACTCTGCTCTGGGCTGAGGAGGGCTCACCTCAACTCATGGGGGCAGTTTTGGGTGCCACAAAATGAAAATGACATAAAGCTGTCAGAGACTGTCCAAAGAAGGGACACAGAGCTGGTGAAGGGCCTTGAGGAGAAGCCTTGTGAGGAGTGGCTGAGCACACTTGTCTGTTCGGCCTGGAGGAGACTGAAGGGAGGCTCCATTGGAGTCTCCAACTTCCTCATTGGAAGGGGAAGAGGAGGGGCAGACCCTGATCTCTTCTCTGGGGTGCACAGTGACAGGACCCAAGGGAATGGCCTGAAGTTGTGTCAGAGGAGGTTTAGGCTGGGTATCAGGTAAAAATCACCTTGCCCCAGAGGGTGTTTGGGCACTGGAACAGGCTCCCAAGGGCAGCGGTCACAGCACCAGCCTGGCCGAGCGCAAGAAGCGTTTGGACAATGCTCACAGGCACATGGTGTGACTTCGGGTGTCCTGTGCAGGGCCAGAAACTGAACTCAATGAGCGTGATTGATCAGCGCCTTTTATGATTCTGAGATTGAAATATCCATAAAATATTTTCAACTCTAACTCATATAAAATTAGATTTGAAGTTTTCCCCATCTCCTGCAAGTGAACTTTTACCATTTATTTCAGTGGAATTTAAAAAGTCCAAGCTTGTACTCACACTTCACTAGAAATTATGGTTTCCTCTACATAAAGCAGATAGTTACTTAGAAATGCAAGACTTAAACTAATAAACTCTGAAATTCTTTACACAGATGTTTGTGCATTCCATCTTCTTTTTAAAAGAAATTTTAAAAAGTGTGAAATACTGTCAATTTTTGTCAATAGTTAGGAAAACATCTGCTCCTGTCTTCATCCTAGATGTTTATCAAGAAATTTAAAAAAATATCAAAGGTATTAATTTTCTCATATAATATGTTTTTTTTATTTTATTTTCAAGAAGGAGAAAAATCAATTTCAGTTTGAAAGACACATTAAAAATGTAAGCCCAAGAGTATGGAATACAAGATTGCAACTCCTAACTTTTTTTTTTCTCATGTATCAGAAGAAATCAAATTAAACCAGTTTGCCTCTAGGGTTTTAAACATCATTACAATTCATCTTAATAATGAAGTTAAAATTAACAGAAAGAAGGCAAAATTTTAAAAAGAAAAAACAATGACCAACCCTCAGCCAAAAGTCTTTTCCCCTGACACCACAGGGGTTTATTAAAGAAAAATGAATAAAAGTGTATCTGATGGATATATTTAAAATTAACTTTGAGGTATCAAGAGCACAGATGTCACTGAATTGATGAATCACAAGACTGTGTATACATTCTGCAGATACATTTTCAAAAGCAATAAATGTGCATTTTCTAAACAAGACACAAAGAATACTAAATAAAATAATTAAGGTATGAAGCTTTGTAATAATTGTGTTAATAACCATACTTGCTCTGAAAATATCTGGTTCAAATGAAGCCTTTTTATTTATTTATCTGCAGAGAAATGAAAGTATAGTGCAGAGGTCAATAAGGGCATCTAATCTATCCAGGACCCCCATACATGCTTTAATGAGTTTACTTGCATTAACTGACCTAGGTCATAAATCGTGCTGAGAGTTTTCAATTGCCACAGTTTGTGAGAGGCACCATACAGCATCAAGCCTGCTGTCTCCCATTCCCTTGGAATGTGCATTAAGTTTATTAGGAATGTTTTAGATCACAAATTAAGTCCTTTAGGAGAAAAAGGTTGTCATATCCCAGCTGTGACAATGATGCTGACAATATTGGATAGTGCTGTAAAGCAGAACAAAGAGAGAGCGCTGGTTGTTTCTACAGCTGTCAGGAAAGATCCCCATCTTGCTAGCTTTTTACCTGGACTGACTTCAATTTTTGTATCATTGAATCATTGTGTACCCATTTTAAACATTCTGCATGCTTTAAACAGACCTGTGGAAAAAACCAGACATATACTTTCTGCCTTGGTGAGAGTGCAAACAGAAAGGAGTCTGACTCTAGGAGGTATTTCCACTTGCCCTCCTGCCCTTGCAGCCAAGAAGAATTTTTTCAGCTACAGCAAAACCAGCAGGGATGACAGAAGTAGAAGTTTATATTTGCCTGAGGGAAATTGCCCTCTCATAAGTTTCTCCACAGATTCTTTCTGCCTGAGAGCTGCAGAGTTACAAAGCGACTGATTCAGCCCAGCTAAATCTGAAATTACAAATTACTCCAGCAAGGGGCATGTTATAGACAAGACAACACCAAGGGCCATCACTGGAATTGCAGTACATTTTCTATGCTTCCTCCTCATTTTGCAGCAATGCCACATACAGAAGCAACACAAAAAGCTTGCGTTTAACCCCACTGGAAAAACAGACATCTAAAAAGCTTTGCAGTCATCTCTGCAAGTGCTTGTTTTGTTATCACATCCTCACTGTCTCATTATCCCAGAAGCTGCTATGCCATTAAAGACTGTGGCCAGTTGTGGAATCACGGATCCTCTGAACAGAGAGAGAAGGAATCAGAGAGGGAACAGAGAGGCAAGCTGTGTAGAAGCTGTGGGAAACTTAGAGGAAAGAATTCAAACAATCATTATGTCTCTTTCTGTAACCATTGTTTAGAGATATGGCTCTCCAGAGTGTGCTATTCCTAAAGGCCAATCAGGTCTTAGGTCCACCATTGTTTCGATAAGGACTGTAGATTTTTAATAATAAAGTGTCTTTTCATGCCTTCTGATGTTGGTGATACAGGCCTCTGTATCACCTCTGGCTGTCCCCACACCCCTTTGGTGATAGCCAGTCTTCCCACTTATTTTCCTGCTTCACACCTCTTTCCACATGACCTTACTCTCTTTTCAAGTCTCTTTGTAACAACAGTTCCTTTCACGATGCAGGACAGGTAGCATCTCTTTGGAATTTCTTGCTTCGGAATTGTTTGGATGCTACAAGCTTATTTTGTCAAAAAAAATCCGCTAATGATTTTATGAAAGAACAATCCACGCATTCTCTTAACACCATGGGACCACTGACTTGAATTGCTAAAGACCAGAATAATAGTCTGGGTAAGCATTTTTACACTTATTCCTTGTACCCTTCCCCATTCATAAGTAACTGGCTACTCTCTGAAACAGGATAAATTGAATGATGGGCCCTCAATTTGACTGGAGCCAGTTGCTTTTCTTTTTGCATGTAACTTTTTGAATTTTTGCTTACTGTTACTAATGAAAGCAGAATTAAGATAAGTGAAAACTTTAGCTGCAAACTGTGCCCATAAATGATCACTGTTTGCTTTGTCTTCCCTGACTAGCAGTTTTAGGTATAATACTATAATTACTTTTGCTGAGACATTAAGTGTTTAGCAGCTGTAACATTTGCTTTAGTGATGCATACACTCAGCAACTACAAGGGATCCCAATCTGATTCTCACATCTAGATGTCATTATACTAGAAACAAAAAATATGACTGCAAAATTTTTGTTGTTGTTGTTCACTAAGGTGAATGTCTAATTTTTCTCTTCTGAATCCCCGTAGAAGTTTAAAATAAAACTTCAAGTAACACAGATCACAGATTTAGCCAGTTTCCCTCTTGAGAAGGTGGGCAGGCTCTAAAGGCCCTCTTTGAAATGTCTTCCGTCCTTTTAGACTGTCTACTTGTTCACTGTATTTCTAACGCCTTTGTGGTTTGTTTCACAGAGTGAATGCTTGGAAGAGATCTGCAAATCAATGAAACATCTAGGAGTATAAAGAACTGTTCATTTTAAAAAACCCAAATCTGCTTTTTTAAAAAAGAACTTTCAATATACAACTTTTCTTGGTATTTTCAACTTTACAAAAGTAAACTGGAAATGTTTTCTCTCTGATTATTTTTTTCCAATAATTTTTTTCTAATCCATGTTGCCTACAGCAAAATACTACCCAAAAGATCTGAAGAGGCATAGCAGAGACCAAGCTGTTAGCTGTTAGCTGTTAGTAGAGTAGATCCCAGTGGACAAAGAGACTGTGTTTTGATGGAACTAGCATAATGAATTGAGATGTCCCTACAGACCAGGTACTCATTTGCAGTAAATATCCAATGTATTGGTCTTTGCAAATGTTTGGCAACATTGCAAGAGCAGAAACTCTCAGTAAACAGAGAAAAGGGCAGCACACTTTGAACACTGTGTCAGTAGTGCTCATGCTAATGGAAAAAGGAAAAAAAAAACTCCCACTGTTTCTTATTTACCAAACTTTGCTAAGTGGATCAGCATGATTCTGTCACAATTTCCCACTAACTTCATATTCACAGTTTAAGGAGTCTAAAGGAGCAAAGAGGATACACCTCATGACTGCAGGGAATTGTAATTTTCAACAGAAGGAGCACTTATTAATTTAATTTATCTTTTCCCAGGCAGTTATGCACGACAAATAAAGAAACAGCAGTGTGTGGGTCTCTTTCATGGCAACTAGTTTATTGCTGTTAACTACTTTGAAGTGTTGGAATCGTACTTCTAAATTTAATATCAGAATAATTAAGGACGTATGTAAAACTAATGAGAAGCGATGCTGTTCTGAACACTTCAGAACATCAACTTATAATTTTTTATTAGAATCACAAAATCCATTATGTTGAAAACAACCTCTGAGGTCATCAAGTTCAACTGATGATTGAATACCACCATGTCAACTAGACCAGGGCAATGAGTGCCACTTCCAGTCTTCCCTTACCCACCTCTGGCCTCAGTGACTTCACCACCTCCCTGGGCAGCCTATTCCAATGCCTAATCACCATTTCCAGGAAGAAATTTCTCTTAATGCCTGACCTAAACCTCGCCTGATCCAGTCTGAGATGGTGTCCTCTCATCCTCTCTCTAGATCCATGGGAGAAAAGATCAACCCTCACCTGGCTACAATCTTCCATGTAATTGTGGACAACAATAAGGTCACCCTGACCCTCCTTTTCTCCCTCAGCTGTCCCTCAACAGACTTGTGCTCCAGACTCTTCCCCAGCTCTGTTTCTTTCTCCCAGTTCTCTCCAGCAAAACCATCCTTCCAGAATTTAAGGACCCAGAATTGGACACAGGATTCAAGGTGCCACCTCACTGGCATTCAGTACAGGGAAAGAATCCTTTCCTTGATCCTGCTGCCCCTCTATTGCTGACACAGGCCAGGATACCATTGGCCTTCTTGGCCACCCAGGCACAGCTGGCTTGTGTTCAGACACTGTTGACCATCACCCACATGTCATTTTTCCACCAGGCAGCTTTCAGCCTCTCTGCCCCAGCCTATACTGCTGCAGGGGTTGCTGTGGCCTGAGGTTATTTTTATCCTGACATTTCTCTCATCAGTCTTATCACAGGTGACTGGTGACTGCACAACCAGCAGTGGGTAGTAATCAGTGGGCTGAATTAGTCCAGAGAGTCTTGTGGTAGTATCCCTTACCCAAGGGAGGTAGCAGACTTTCCTGTTGGCTGGGTCTGATAATTTCCTGTAGTAATGATCCATCCAGTTGCCTGTGCTATTCTGGGAGACCCTCAGATGGACATTCTTCTCCACTGTCATCTGCCCAGTTCCAGGCCCTCATACCTATTTTCTAAGGGCTCCTGGGAAGACAAGGGAGACTGGGAGGGATGCTTTTACCTCTGTGAGTGGGGACCTGTCTCCATTCACCATTATCTTTCAGGTCTCCTCCTACAGACAGATGGCAAGAAAGTCTGGGCTCCTCTGATCCATGCTGAGTTTGCATCCACTGCATTTCTCTCAGGATGGAAGGGTGTGACCATACCACTGTCTTTCTCATACCCTGACACTCCTCAGTCTTTCCACCTCCACTTCAAACTCTGCCACTGGGCAGAGCAGATCTGCTGTTCACACCACAACGAGGTGTCTTTTCCTTTGTCTTCCAATGCTAACACTGGGCTTGAGCAACCCCTGCAGCCACAGACCCAAGCAGCTGCTGCTTCTTGGAGAGCTCTGTCTGGCTCACCATGCTCCTGCTAGCAAAGGCTTTCAATTATTTGTAAAACACTGCTAGGTCTATTCCAGTCAGCTCCAAAGACAGGGGGCACAAAGCATTCCTTGTAATGATCAGTTCCTCTGGTACTAACTGAAGTTTAATTTGTGGCAAAGTGACATACTTGAGTCTTCCAGAAAATCTGTATCCAGAATTATTCACTGTCTCCGTCTCTATCTGGGAGCCTTCTCAGCAAACCCCGGCTGGCCCCGGCCGGCACACAGTGGGGGGGCAACCCCCAAAGCGCACCGACAGCGGGGGGACACTCTCTCGTGCCCGGGGGTGCTGGTGGCTGTTCGGCTATTTGCCTTTGCAGCAGACAGACTTCTGGAGAGAGTGGTAGAAGATAAAAGGCCAACTTTCAGCAGGAGGCCAAACTAAGGTTTATTCAGAGCCCCAGAGGGACCCTGGTTGCCTCGGGGTGGGGGGGGGTGGGGTGGGGGGGGTGGCTCTCTAGCTCAGAGCCCCGAGGGAAATGCAGAGCCTACATTTAAAGATGGGGGAGGGAACAGAAGGTATATACATTGCTTGACCAATAAAGATCCCCCAGGCATCAGGAATGGACATTTGAGATAACGTATAGAACAGTAGTTGAGGGGCTGACCTTTGGCCCCTAGCAAATCACCGACGACTTTGTCCGAAAATTCGGGATACAGGGGACGTGATACCAAGTGATTGACAAGGAAACCAGGGAGGGGGGTTTGGAGATGATCTCAGCAAAAGGAAATCCCTAGACAGGCAAAAAGGAAGGGGCACACTCTGGGATAAACATTTGGGAACAATAAGGGAATATAAAATCCTGCTATTACAAAGTATTACAAAATATAAATGCACAATACTACAATTCACTTTCAATCTAAACAGTTCAATAAGCAGAATAGAATAAAACCAAGTAATCAGCTAAACAATATTTTTGCTTTAGCAGTCTTTGGGTTTTCTCCAGGCTACCAGAAGCAAGGAAGATGCTGGTACAGGAAGGAAGCCATTCCCATATAATTACTGAAACCTGGACCCTGTGTGACCCAATGTTGTTTCAGAATGTCTAGTTACTGTTACATTTCTAATCTTAGGAGAGCAGGGTGCCAGCAGGTAGCTGGCTCAGCATGACAATTCTGACTTGAGCACATAAAAGCTATCATAATATAAATATCCAATGGCTTTGTTTGATAGCTATGCCACCCATATATAAAATGACCAATGTTCTGTCTTCACACTCCCAGCTAAAAAAAATTGTTAATGCATAACAACCAAGGGCCTGCTTAATGAAACAGAGCTGATTATTCAGTGAAAATTGACTTTTCTTAATAACAAACCCAAAGAAATACAAGCTCTGCTTTGTAATATAGCCACGATCTCAGAAATAACATTTTAAAACATTATGTATAGTGCAGTTCAACACCTTACAAGAAGCAGTAATAGTCTTTTGTGCAACAGTAGCAGCAACCACTGTGGCAAAAATTATTGGAATGTTTCTGTTTCAGACTTGGAAAGGACTTGTATGCCTAAAAGCCTCGACTTTCTTCCAGTTATATTGTTTTTTTAATAAAATATTTTTCCCTAACAGTCTCACCTGCTTTGTAAGTCTTTCTGAAACTTTCTGATACTAACCTGGTACTGGTCATGCAGATTTTAATCTACTTTTTCAATGCAAAATGTCAGGTGAATCACAACATGGTAAAAAAGACAAAGGAAGGCAAAGAAGGATAGCAAGAATGGGTCCCCATCTCTATGTTATTTGGAGTCTTAAAGACAACATATACAGATTTGTACATATTCATGTATATATATAAAAAAATGTGACTTAACTCCTGAAATCCTGATCCTGTAGGCAAAAAGAGTGGGAAAAAAGAAGTCCTTATGGTTAGTGGGACAAAATAATTGAATCCATTGAACTATGAGAGGTTTTAATGCTGAGGCTTTCCACTGCTCACTGATACATTTCTTTTATTGTAAATGGCAAGAAACTATGAAAAAGCTTTACTGCACAATATAGTGATTGTTCAGAAAGACAGAATTTTCTGTATTTTCTATTCTGCAGAGGGTAAACCTGACATTAAAATCAACATGCCTGTATTCAGTTGTTTAATCCCTCGACTTACATTTAGAAAATATAATAATATAGCAATACTAGAAAGGAGTAATAATGTTTATTTTGCTACACATGAATGATTTCTGAATGTGCACGAGAGTCTGATGTGCTTTTGATTTTTCATTCATTGCTAGGGATTTTAGAGTTTTTCATAGCACCACTGTTTTCAATTTCAGCATAAACACTGAAATTAATTATCTGCCTTTAAAGTGTGAAGTAATTGCAATGCTGCTTATGATTGTATTGAGCAAAAATGCAGGGATTTTTTTCCATGAATAAATGAAGGTATATGATCAGTAGGTAAATGAGAGAAAATCAGTCGAAGAAGGAAAAGAACAGGAAGAAAAATTCCAAAAGTTCCCAGAGCTCCTCCTCGGTCTACCCCAAGTATAAATTTTTAAAAATAAGAAAACTTTATAAATGTACCTAAAAAATATCAAATTGAGTGTAATTTTGTCAAGATTTTTTGAGTGAAAACCATATTTCTCTGTATCTGAGTTATTTCTGCCTTTAAAATAACATTCTGAAAAAATGAGCAATGCTACTTTCAACAAATCCTTGTTTTTTTCTAACTAAACTGATAACAGTAGTTTTTGATGTAATTAGGTTATTTTTCCTGCAGGGATATAAATATTTATATTTATGGGTTTTGTACTCCATAGGCCTGAAAAATCAATGATGGAACTTCAAGTCTGTGAGTTATTTTCTGATTTGAATTCAAATTTTCTTGTAACTCATGTCCTTCTGTTTTTAAATCACTTACAAATTTACTTACAGTTTTGAAAAATGAACATGTGTGTATATATATGTTTTGGGCAACTATATAGATTAGTTTGTACTGTAAGCAAAGTTTTATGTTGAAAATAATTTGATTGACATGATTACAGATATTTAAGCACATGTATTAAGCATTATTCGTCTGTTTAACATACATTCTAGAGTTGTATTAATTTTTTGACCTTAGCTGTTGTTTTCCATTATCAAAAGTAGTAATTGACACTGATTATCAAGTTGCACTTGCTTGGAAGTATTATTATGTTTAGGCATATTCTTTAACTTTTGTTTGAATTTACTTACAATCTGCAAGAGAGAAGTGCATGCAGAATATATTCCTGAATGAAAGATGAAGTATTGTTAGTATTGTTCTTTTATCTTTCATTTTGCTTTGTTATAACCTTATAGCAATAAACCTAGTTGGTTACCTGAAGCTAACCTTCACAGTTCATTATTCTTAAAATAAAGACCACAAGTAATTAGTATAATTTATTTGGAGTTTTAGACAGAAAAGGATGTTTGCTTGACTACTGTTGTGTTGCATTAGGTCTTCAGGTATGTTGTTGAAAGTTAAATAATACATTGAAAGATGGAGAGTACTAAATAATGCAGGTTTGCAGGGTATGAGGTTTCTTATGTTAAGCAAGAGATCGTTCTTTGAACAGAAAGTCGTAACTGGAATAAAAATAAAGAATTTTTTATTTTAGTCAATAAAAAGAATTCATTAACTTTCCAAATTAGCTATCATACCTATATGCTAGATAAATATTGAGACAACTCTCAAAAATGCATTATGTATGGATTATGTATTATATATCACCACATGAACAAATGCAGGAAAATATAATAATTTATTTTGTGCCATAGTTGAATTACAAAATACTTATGGGAGAATTTACCTTCTTTATAATTTGATCAAGTTACATTATATTACTTAAACATGATTTCTTCAAGACTTTTGAACTGCTTTGCATTTTTTTTACAAATTCAGTGTCATATCCCTGCCTTGATTTGTAACTCAGATAAAATACAATATTTAGAGAGTTAACTGCAGAAATAATTTATTTTTCTATTTTTGAATTAAAAAACCCGTTCAATATTGTACCTAAATCATTTTTTATCCTTTTAGAAATATAGGAATTATAATACAGGACTGTAGAAAATATAGTAGTGGTAGATGATTAAATAATTATTTCTTTCAACATAATACCTGAGAACTCATCAGAGTGGACTCTCCATTCCTGAGAGGCCAGGGGCCCCTGAGAGTGTTGGGCCACGTTTAGCTCATGCTGGTAACCCTTTAGGACACAGCTCTATCCGGATGTTTACCAGCTGCCAACAGATCAGAGAGTTCCTGGACAAAGCTGAGGACATGTCAGGACTCATTTGAATGTATCTTGGTGTGAGCAGTGTTTTACAGCCTGATTTTGTGATCAGACAATGACCTCTGCCTTTTACTCTTCAGTACCCCTTGAGTGTCATGCATCCATTCAGCATCTCCAGCTCTTTGGAGATGATCCTGCAGCATTTTTAGTTACCAGGGTCACATGCTGAGCCATGCAGTCCATGTTGCCCTGTCCCAGTTAACTACCAATAACAATATAATCTTTAATTCAATATTAATGAAATATTGATTAACTTTCTGCAAAATTTTTTATTAACCTTTAAGGTGTCTCACTGATATTCATAGCTGGGCTTCAAATTCTGGATTTAAGCCTCTGATGACACTTATGTCTCTTCTAAATTTTATTTTCTGTTTTCACTTTCTGGCTTAATTTTTTTAGGGTAACATTTGAATTTCTGTAACTTTTTCCAATATTTTCCCACCCATCTGGGAAAAATAATACTAAATATTTCACTCCCACATACTTTGGTTTTTTTTTTCTAGGAGGCAAAGTTATTTAAATATGCTTACCCAAATCAAGTGTCATAACTTTTAGTCCAAGACATAAAAATTTTCCTATTAGCAATTCAGAAAGCACACTTTTCTAATCTATATGGTGTTGTTTGATAAGACAGCAGGAAAGAAGCTATTTTCTGATTTAAAGATAGTTTATCTTCGTTGACAGTTTTCTTCCCAGTTAAAAAAAGTCTTGGAAAATACTGTCTTCTAAAATTCAGCACAGATTGTGGTAAGCAGATAAGTACCTAGATATTATTGATCTCATAACTTTTTCTGTGTTCATCAGGGTCAATTAACAGAAATTAATTCACAGAGTAACAGTGATATCACAAAGTTAAGCCTTAAATTTAAAATGTTGCTTGTATGTCACTGACAAACTATAGATAAATTTTGCCTATGCTGATGATGAATCTTCAAAGTGTAAAAATACTTTACCAAAGAAAGGATTTCCAAAAAGCAATATAATCTACTTGTCACGGGCATGATAACTATTTCAAGCAATGTCCTGGTGCACAAATAAGATCATTCATGCAAACATCCATTTCAGTCTTCTTCCCCTTCCCCACCCTCCTCTGAGCACAGTCAAATTAATTCTTAATTAAACAAAAATGACACAGAACTCAGATACGGTGCATTTCTTAGAGCACAAGTATTTCTAAAAGCATCGAGTGACTATGAATACAATTAAGAACTAGACTCAAATAAATGAATTTTTTTCTGATAAAAAAATTCTGATAAATATTGCTCAATTTTTTATACTTTCACTATCCCAGATCAGATTAAAGCAGCAAATAACAGCTGTATAACCATTATTTTTTGGTTTTGTCAAATCATGAAGACTGATAGTTTTCATTGATGTATTTGCAGTAATTATTTGCAATAATTTATGTTTTTTCTTATACTGACTTTCTGTACTTACCTGTGCTTCAGATTAATCTTCAAATTATTCTGTGCATGTTTGGTCACAAAGTGGTAATAGTTGACATTCAGCTACTGCATATTTTAAGAGCAGTGGGAGCTCTACTGAGATGGGCTAGCTGCCTAGCTCTCTGCTAGAAGCTGCTGGAACGCATTAAAGCTGCATTGCCAGATAAATGTAGCTATGTCCTGTATACTGGAGCACTTGGTTCCCAGGAGAGCTGCATGTCTCCTTCTTACTGGTGGTGTTCACACCAAAGGTATATCACGTCTGCTTTGAATAGGGCTTCATGAACTACTTTAAGGCACTGAAGATGCCAAGCAGTTTTGCGTGTTTTTTCTGGTGTAGATAGCAAAGTGTTTTAGGGGGAAACACTGATGCTGCTATTGTCTCTGACAGATGTTTTATACCTGAAGTCACATCTGATAGGGCACTCATGGGTAACAGAAAATACATCTTAGGTAAGGATCAACTGATCGATGAATAGTCACTGAGATTTATTATTATTAGGTATACCTAATAATTTATGTATTATTTATGAGGGTCACACATGATCACGAGCATGATATTGAGTGCAGGGAATGCAGCAGCTAAGAGCTAGCAGTTTGCTGATGGGGTAAACGGACTCTGGGAGCTGTTCCCATACTGCACAATGCCGGGAGCTCAGTTTTATTGTGATTTCATACAGATGATAAAACACAGCCAGTCAAAATGCATCAGGATTCTTCTTGCTCCCCACACTGACTGAGTGGACACACAGGTAGTTGTTTTCCCTAAAAAGCTGCTGAGCCTGATGGTAGTCTGTGAAGAGCAGATTAGCTCTTGGTTCAGCCTGCCTCACTGCTATTTTCTGCAAAAGACAATGCATAACTACAGATGCTTACATTTTCATTGTTTTTTAGTTAGTCACATGCTTAAATATATTTGAAACATATTACTGAAATATTTGCAGTAATAGCTGAAAGAGTAATAATTTCCCTAATAACTTACTGAACAAAATAGGGATCTTCCCTAGAAAAGACTGCAAAATTTACCCTAAGATATAAAATTATATTGTTAAATTGTCACAAAGCTTTCTTTTTTGTGTTGTGTTTGTAATTTCTTTCTAACTCAGATAAACTTCATGGCCAATGAAGGGACTAATTTTTTATGCAGTGGAAGTCTTGGCTCTGAGTTTATAGATTGCATTCCTCAAAGGGTCCTCATCCAAATCAGAATTTCAAATAGGTTCACGTTAAAGACAGAATTCAAATGGGTGAGTCTTCCTGTAATTAACTGTGATAACACAGGGGATGTGGAATGCCCTTTAAAACATAGCTGTAGGCTTGCAGCTGACTTAATGGGATGTACTATAGTTCAGTCACTGTAGTATGTATTATGATTTAACAGACCAAAAAACATTTTCAAGAGATTGACATGCAATGTGGCAAAATTCAATCAGTTGAGAAAATAACCAGCTCTTCTCAAGCTTTTTAAAAGCATCAGCAGTCATGTTGACATTACTAGAGTCTGGCTAAAATGTTACAAACTTGAATTTTACTAGACACAAGTGAGGTTTAAAAAGACATAGGAACAGCCAATCAACTTCCACTTAGTATTTCACAGACTGATGCACTAAGGTAAAAAAGAGTCTAATCAGTGATTACAGGAAAATGGTTCCTTTGCCTCCCAGCTTCCTCCTCCACTGCTTACAATAGACTGCCCTCAATTTGTGCTTCAGTCTTATCAAATCTGTATGGTTTGTCCATTCAGAATAAATAACAGCCTGCAGGATGAACTTGCAATTAAAATGATGTGTGTACTTGTTTATTTAATCAAAGAAGCACACAGCTGTAACAATAAAATTTGCAAATACCATCCACAGGGAGATCTAGACTGTATGCTGAGGATTCGTAAGATGACAAAACAAACTTGGTGCTATTTAAGCTAAAGACATCCTGAGCATGAGCCTTTAAGAGAAGAAAGTATATATGTTTTCCTGAACACTTCAGAGGGAACTTCACAAGATGGGAGCAGGCTGGTAGCAGAACAGTAAGTGTCAACAGTAGATGGATTAATTGGCCGTAACCTACTGCCTCATGAATGCCACGGGACAGCAGAAATGTCAGAATTGCCTTGAGGTTCTTGCCCTAATGAGGAACTGTGGAATAAGTTTCCTTTCTGCATTTTCCTCAGGGGAGTACTTCACCCTCTAATGCTTCAGGAGGTTGAAAAGACAATAACTGATAATGTCTCACTCAAATTTAGATTCACAGGTAACAAAGCCAAAGCTAAGCCTATTTTTCTACCTCATTTAGATTGCAGTCTTAATAGTATTTCTTTTTAATTTCTAGAAAAAACCTCTGAAGAAGTCTATGTTCTGTTGCATACTTATATATAGGATTATAAACACTGAGGCGATAATGTTTTTCTTAGACAGATATCAGACAAATTAATGGAAAAAAATTATGGTGAGAATTGTCAGCCTGAGACTCCTGAGTTGGCTTTTTCTAACCTGAGATACTGTCAGACAAGACACTTTCCTCAGTCACGGTGTTAGTGCCTTAAAATAGGCAATGTGGAGGACTGCTCTGCCCACCCATCTGTGTGACTTTTTTTAAAAAACAGGAGGATATCCTGCATCTTTAAAATAGCACTAGTCTCTGATTTGAAGTTCAAATTGCTGTGTAGAAAGAAAGAAAATAAAATGTTGTAGATACTGTCTCATTCAGATACTCAGTTCAGAAGAAATCTAAAATTACTTTTCCCCTTTATTTGTTTATTTTATTCACTTCAGGTCCACAAATGCAAAAATATTTATAGGTAGGCTGTCTTCTCTTTTGTTTCCCTTTTTCTTTTTTGTCTTTTGAGTCCCTTATACCCTTTAAATTCATTGAAATACTGCCATAGTTATGATTAATTGCAACAATATGCATTTTTACCCTGTTGCATAATGTTTTTAATATTAAAAGAAACTCGTTGGAACAACGAGAATGCAATTATATATTTCCAATATTTATTTGAATAGACCTTTTAATGAGAATTTTCATAAAAATTGGGCATCTGTATGGACAACAATAGTACTTACAGTATAATGCAAGGGAATTAAGCATTATTCTACATCATGATGTTTGGCAAGTTTATTATACAGAAAGTACCTAGGAAAAGGTGACATGAAATCATCTTTCCAAAACACAATAATTTGTACCTAAACAGCATAAACAAGCCTTTTTAAGAGAAGCATAAAGAAATATTTGTGTATTTTTCCACTTCCTAATGTGGCAAGAATAATAATCTATGGGGTTTTTTTTAATTTTTTATTCAATTTTAGTTTGTTATGTGGCAACTAGTTGGTGTTTTTTCTTTTTTTGTTTGATTGGTTTGGTTTGATTTGGTTTTGTTTGGTTGATTTAGGATTCTTTGTTTGTGGGGTTTTTTTAACTGAAACAATAGGACTTGACAAAGCAAAGCATAACTAATAGAAAATGTTGCAATTCTGGATGAATAAACAGACTAATTTCTTAAAGGGTAAGACAAACCTGCAATGCATTATCCATTACTGTTCTAATATATCTCACAATCTATCAATGTGACAAAAGTACAAGCTGTCTTCATTTTTCTGAGCTGTGGACACTTTCTATACCTAGTGAAATCTAGTTCACATCTTAGTTCGTGCAAACTGCAAGCACTGCAGAACACGGAATTGAATGTTGGTGTCACAGAGAAGACTAGTAAAGAATTACAGAAGATTCCATGATATTTAAAATGTTTGAAAATTGAAAACTTCCATGGGAAAGATTGTAAATGCAGGTAAAAGGAACTGCAATTTAAGTGCAGAGACCTTTCAGCACAGAGGAGCTCAGCTGCATCCCTGGAAAGAGGCTTGTAACCTCCTTCCCTAAGGGGAGGTGGGAGTCCCTCTGCCGTTGTGAAAGAAATGCACCATTTCTTTCACCTATTAACAGGGCCGCCGTATGTGCTGACTACTCTTAGGCTTGACAAAAATATGAGGAACTCTTTTATTTTCACATTTTTTATCCCTTCCAGTTATCAATTTTCATATTACCAAGTCACTGTAGACAGTGGTAAGGTGCTGTGGAAGAAGGAGGACATCTGTGTGATAGAAGTGAACTAACAAAGAATTCGGGGAAAGGTGAAAATTTGATTTGAGACAGAAAGGGGAAAAAAAAGAAACTTTTTCCCTGCAATCTGTCAGAAGTTTCTTTAAATTCCTCCCTTCCTTCTTATTAGGACACTAAAATTCTTCTGTTTTGCATGACACACCCAATTCATCTCATATATGTGTGTGTGTGCGTGTGTATTCACAAAACTCTACCTGCATGCATGTATGCAGGTGAACTCACTTCCTACTTTATATCTCCATTATTATCACTAAATATCCCAGTGTTAATTACAAACACTTCTGTAATTTCTTAAAATTAAACCAATGCTTTTCATATATTGATACCTAAAGTCTCAGCCAAGAACAACTGTTAATTAAAAAAGACATTATTGTGTTGAATATTTTATCATAGTTTATGAACTATGAATATTTTGTCATAGTTTATAGAGCTCCTAATTTTCCTTGATGGTCCCTTTCAATGGCTCATAAGTTATTTGTACTTTTATTAATTGCTCAATTTTTAAAAATCTGAAACACAAATTTTCTAAAGCCCTAAAAGCCATATTCATACAAAGTCTGACATTTCAGCCTGTTGCTTCTAACTGTTTGTGATCCAGGTATTCAGAAATGTTTAAATGCCTAAAGATGTATCACAGTCCTAAGTATTGAGGTATAAAAGTAGAACGGAAGCATAAGCTGAAATAGCCAGGTATCATGCTTATGCATTTCTGTCAGTCCTATTATGAATTAATTGCTAAATGCTTTGAAATTTAGTCTTGTAATCCTAAACTTAGAATTCTTTAAAGAAGACTCTTCCTAAGGGAAGCACAATAACAGTATATTCCACAGATCATGAATATATAACACATTACATTGTGATGCTCAGTCTTAGTCCAAAATAGGTATTTTAAAATTTGTTACTTTTGGTTAAAAAATAAACAAACTAAAAAAGAAAAAAACCAACATCCTTACAAATTAGATTGTCTTTTAATTTTTTTATCACAAAAACACAGATGTCAGACTGCTATGTTCTAAATAAAATCAGAACGTTCTAGTTAAATTATATGGCAATGATTTCAATGGCTAAAGAAACTATTTCATATCTGCTGCTTTGGTTTGCAAATTCAAAACAAAATGGATACTCTCATGGCAAGTCCATTTCCATACACAGGGGGACAAGCTTTGGCTGGTTTAGGCCATTTATTCAGAGAAAGAATTTATGGGAATACCTCGTCTTCTCCATTAATATTTCAAAGTCTTAGAATGATTTCAACAAGAATGTTGGTAGAGAAGATCTGAAATACAGCAGGACCAGTCCTTTACCTTAATTTTACTCTTTTTTGCTTATCACCTTCCCTTTCTCCGACAGGGGGGAAAAGAAATTATTGTAAGAGTATGGAGACTGATGAGGGTTTTTCAAAGACAGTCAATAAACACACATTCTAAGCAGAACATTCCCCCTCTAGGCACAAAATCTCCTCTGCCATAGTCTATTGGGATCCTCATGGACTCCAACTCCTGTAGACTTTATGCCCCCTACCAGTGTGCAAAAAACCACTCAACTACAATTTAAATCAGAGATAATGAGAAGTTTCTGCAGAGAAAGAGAGTAGGAAACCAGAGATTGACTCCAGAGTAAGGAGATAAGTATTAAGAACAATACCATTTGGGAACAGTATCATTTTGGGAGCTTGTGAAGGAAGAAGTCTGAGATCAAAGTAGCAAACTATCATAGGCATGGGGGAAAACCAGGAAAACCAGTGCATTGAACGGTTTGACTGCCAAAGAAAGAAATTTGTCTAAGTCTTCAACTGATGAGAAGCTGGAAAAGATGGGAAAAAGAGTGTAAGGAAGAAGCAGAAGGAGTAGAAGAACAGGTTCCACTGGAATGGGCCATAAGAGCTCAAATTCAGTGAAGGACTTTCCAAGATCTAATGGAAGTCTGTGACTTGGAGCAGACATCTAGGTTCTTGAAGTTTACTATTGCCATGTTGACAGGAGCACCTGAGAAAAGAATGGGAAAATCATGGATGAAGAGTCATGTTGTGTTTCCTACCTCTCAGCTGTATGGTGTGATACACACAGTGCATTCTAGTGTCCCACAGCTCTGCTGACACGTCTTTCTGGAGACTGAACAGGTTCTAAATCTGCTGATGATTTATTTCTGTGTCACTATCAGCCCCAGGAACACATTTTTGGAGGCTTGTTTCCATTTTCATTTTCTTAAAAAAACAAAGAAAGTATACTTCCTGTCAAGAAATGTGAGTCAGAAGTAGCATTGTCTGTGCAAACTTCATGCGACTTTTTGCACCCTTGCATTACATACCTGTATCCCGCATCAGCACACAGATCCATCAGACCTGTTGCTGAATTCAGCTATTTAATGAGCAAAACTGACCTATAGAGCCCCAATTTCTTCTGTTATTGAATTATGATTGTGCTACAGTGAATGGGAAAAACTGAACTCATAAAAGCAATGATAAGAACTGAAAGATGAAAAATGTGGAA
The DNA here is from genome assembly GCF_015832195.1 of Motacilla alba alba. Lineage (NCBI taxonomy): Eukaryota > Metazoa > Chordata > Aves > Passeriformes > Motacillidae > Motacilla > Motacilla alba. The sequence continues at coordinate 67,177,587 of NC_052046.1, read as the reverse complement.
AATAAGAAGAGGAAAGTAAATGGGAAATATACTTACATGAGAAGATAAGATGTGGGGGGGAAAGCTGTGGAGCTGTGGCTGAAATAACTTTAGGAAAAAAGTAATGAGCTTTCAAGGTACACAAGGAGTAAAGAAATGCCATGAATATTTCAACAAAGGATATAGTAAATTGTAAATTATGATACAGAATAAAATAAAACAAATACTTCTGCTCAGGATTTGGAAAGAAACACAATGCTTTACTAACAACATTTTACAGAGATCCAATGAAATCTATTGCTATCTGAAGAAAATGTTAAAGACAATCTATTAGAATGATGTAGTTTTACATCAACAGGCCTGTATAACTCTATCCATACATTTTTAGCAAGTTGGCTGAAGGATTTTCTGAACTTTTCTTAATGCTATTATATTAATTAGCAAATCAAAGACATTCTAAATGGCTCAGAAATTCAAAATTTCTCCAATGGGAAATTGTGGATATTTATGTCATACAAGGAAGAGACATAGAAAAGCTAGCATGAAATAAAAATAAAATGAAATTAATGTAATCCAGGTCAACTGATAACATCTAAATAGGAAAAAAAAGCTCCTTTAAATCAAATCAGATTCAATCTTTGGTGAGATTAGAACTTTGCTTGGTAAATTTAGTGCACAGATAAAATTTTTATGAGGCTTTTGACTTAGCATCTCTTATCCCTTAATTAGCAAATAAATGATAAACAGTACAACAAAGCATATATTAGATGGACAGATAATTAGATTATTGATTAGTTACAAATACAACAAGCAGTAAACATTTCTTATTAAATAGGGGCTATTTCTAGGACTGAACAGTGTAAACTCCCATGTTTCTAAGCGTGATTCAGTAGCGTGTATTAGCACAGAAGCCCATGAAGTTTACACAAACCTCATAGACAAGGGGAAGGCAAAGGGGAACAAATCAGGGATGGAAAAAAATAATTTTACAGAGGAACAAAAACGATTTCCTTCTACATCAGCCAAAGCCAAAATCCAGTACATGTTGCACAATGAAAAAGCATTTCCTAATAGTAGAAAGTCTAAAAAAAAAAACAACTCTGGGTCATTATAGAAAAAAAAATCCCAGTAAAATGCAGACACTACATGGTTTAATGAAAACTATAAGGAACAAGCAAGGAGGAGGAGTAGTGAAAAGCAGTGGTAATTCTCTGCCTCTAGATAGCACTGGTGAGATTGATATTGGCAAACTGCCTCCTGCTCTACATACTGCACACAGTTCATTTTCTAAATGTCACTGAAAAAATTGGAGCTGATATAGGAAAAAATCTGCAAAATTATTCCAGGCTGCAGAAAATTCAGGTGAATGGGGACTTAAAAATATCAGTCTGTTTATCTTAGCAAAAAAAAAAAAATCCAGATGGCAGGTAGCTTGATTGCAGTCTATAAGCTACCTCACAATGTACTAGAGAAGTCTTTAATCTAGCAGGGAAAGACGGAAACCAGTGGTTAGAAATGGAAGATAGGCAGGAAAATTCCAAATGAAAATAAGATAAAAAATTCAACAGTGTAGGTAAATACAGCTGGAACAAACTCCCAAAGGGAATGATTGATTGTTCATTACCTGGTGCTCTCAAATCAAAGCTGGGCATCTTTTCAGAAAATGTGCTTAGTCTCAAGTCACTGGAAGAAATATAATGTCCCATAAAATGCAGGACATATGTGACTACATGATCTAATGCTCTATTTTGGCCTTAAAATCTGTCAGTCAAAGGCTGTAAAATATTGCTGCTCAAAATTGGATTGTATCCCTCCTTCTACCACACAATATGGTGGGATTTATCTCTCACATCAGTCAATTCAAAATGTCAATTCAAAAGCAGTTGCTGGCGTTGTTTGGTCAATGTTTGGTGCTTGGATCTCCATGTTACATTCTTGTTTACTGATGGTTACCATCACAATCAAAGCAAATAAAAACAATGCAGAAAACTTTCTGGCATCTTTATCTGAATTAGCCTCTGGGAAATTCAAAGTAACAGATCTTAACTAAAAGCCTTTGAGCAAAGCAGCAATTTTCACACTCTCAAGAAAGTACAAGTAGATTTCATTGAGTGAGGCATGAACGTTTACATTACATAATGACAATTTAATGACCAAAAAGTCTGTCAGTTAGGTTGTAGATTATTTTGTGCAATGATCAGGGCAATGAATCTATGGATAGTGTACACTTACAGAAGCCTCTGTAAATCATATGGTCAAAAATGTATCAAAAATACTGATGTTGCCTCACTTCACAGTGAATTTTTTACTTGCAAGTAATACAGGCCCATCTTTGCTGGATTTCACATTGCCCTGGTCATAACTGGAGAAGTGTCCTCTTCAAATCTTCACAAATCATAGGTCATAAAGAGAGAAGTATTAAATGCATACTATTACACTACCTGGAAAAATGTGAACTACTCCAAATACAGTAGTATAAACTGGTAAGAATTACAGAACTCTGCACAATAACATGACACCAAGTGATGTATATACCTTGTAGTGTTGTTTGAGAAACCTCTGGGTCTCTCTTTCCAAGTCCCTATAGCTCTGGAATGCACAGCAGCGGATAAGGGCAAGGCTTGAGAGGGTGTCAGCTGCCTCGAGAAATAGAAATTTAAACTCAAGCCCACTGCTCTGTCTCAACATAAGTAAAGTGGTAAGTTACCAGGTGTTTGTCCTTTAGATTTACTTCACCTGGGAATCTTCCAAAGATGGATAAAACATCCATTTGTTGTGTTTATCTTCTAGAGAAAATATTCTAGGGATCAAACTCAGCTTCCCAAAGAAGGGCTGCATGGACTAATACAGTTTTACAGCTCCATCAAGAGTTAACAGTAGTGTCTTCCTTCCTGCTCAGACATGAATAAAAGGTAAACTTTAAATTATTTTCTCAGCAATAGATATTATCCATTTTGTATGCAGATAAAATTAGGCACAGAAAATCTTTGCCTATCACCTTGTAAGGGATTTTTTTCTGCCATTCCTTTGTCTAGATATCAAGTTATTAAGTGACAGCAAATAATTGTAGCTTTTTCATCCCAAATGATGCTATTTTTAGTGTATCTGTGCATACAGTTGAACATTTTTGCTGAAATATCAAATTGCATTTATGCAGCAGTACTACTGAGACTGAGTCTGTGATTCAAATTCAAATATTCTATCAATCTTCTCTTAGAAAAGCAATGGTACACTTGGCAGAGAGCCTAAGGAGATGTAAGAATTGCCCTATACTCACTTTTCAGAACAATCAATCAAATTATGGCAAGTACCTGTGTATAGGTAGCACAGGCTGTTAGAACACACAGCAGAATTTTTGGAATGGTCCCTACACAAGTGGGGTAAAGGAGAAAGGGATGTGAGGCAGTGGCTCTTCTCAGTACCAGAATAACAGGAGCTTTTCATCATTCCTTAATCTGGTGCAATCTCAGCTTTTATCACTAAAATCAATGTAGGTGTGGGGTGTTTAGTTCAGAGGATTTTTGTTTGCTTTATTTTGTTTTCTTGGGAGTTTGTTGTTTTCTTTAAAACATGTATTACTGCTTTTTATAGCCTGACAGCCTTATCTATGCTTTGATTGTAAAGTATTTTTTTAAATAGATCTGATTGACTATGAATGAAACTTGAGAAATTTTCTTGAATCAACTTCATAATATCTCAAAGTGTTTCACATCTTGACAGCCTGGAAGAGAAGATTTTGCTGACCAGTTGTTTTCCATAATAATTTTTCTCTTGTGGAAGATATTTTGACACTTTTTTTGCAATTCATTATGTCTATTTTTTCACAATGATCATCCCAAGACTCCTGATGCCAATACAGAAGATGTAGTATGAGTGAGGAATACAGGCATCATGTGAGACCTTAGAATAATAAAACATTCCTTAGAGGTTCAGCTCCTAGGAAGATAAAATCTTGGGATGGTTGCATGCAAGTCTTCAATTGCACATTTCTGGATTGCATAGTTTTGAACACATCTAAAATGCACAAACCACCAAATGTTTAGAAATGCACAAGAAAAAATCAGTTTCATGTAATCTGTCATCTGGGTACCACAGAAACCTCCCCTCCACTTCCTTTTACTTGTCCCCTCCTCCCACACATCCCATGCCAAGTGGATACATGCTCTGATTTATCAATAAAAACTGTCTTAAATTACAAATTCAGCCTCCTTTTGCCTTTTCTGAATAGAAGAAGCCAAAGCAGTGTCAGTTATCTGCAGTCACAATGCAACCTGCTTTCTTTTGTTTTAGCTTTTCCATTAGTACTTCTAAACCAACCTTTTGTTTCATCATTTTCATGACAGTGCTTCAAGTAAGGGCTTCAGCTGTTAGAGACATACACTGCAAGATGACAAGAATGACATGTTTCAAATCAAAATGTTAATGACATTATGTAAGGGACTCACATAACTAGTTTTCCTTAGCAACAGCATGCACACCCTTGAAGCTAAACTTTAGTGGCTGAGCCTGGCAAAGAACACCAGTACATACTGCATTCCCCATCTTTATTCTAACAGTCACTGAAGAAACTAGCCCTCCTTTGATATAATTTCTCTCCCACATTCATTTTTAAAATGACATCGTGCAGCAGAGGGAGAAATCAGCATCAAAATAGAAGTCTAATGAAATTTGTGTTCCTAGTGTCCTGGTATTCGTAATTTTTATTCTTATGGCTAATGCATTACACCAGCAGAAATTGAAACCTCAGAAGAATAAGTCTTCTATTAGGAGCAATGGCAATATTTTTTCCTAAGCAGCCTCCAAGCATTGGTCTTGCTCAATATAAATAATGGGCACAAAAGCCAAGCAAAATACCAAGCCCTAGTGCCTCTTCTTGCCTTTTAGGTTGTTACCATTATGATGTGATAAAACTTACTTATGTGGGAATTAAACACATACTCTCATAGAAAATAATATCTGGTTTGCCTTGTTCTCAGGTCCCAATGGGTTAATTTGTTTGCTTTTTTTCAGGAATGGAAGAAAGACTTGCATTTGAAAAAGCAGCAGAAAAATATTCTTCTGGATAGTTACAAAAGTAGCACCAGTAATCACTCAAAAAATCATGTTTCTGAGACCTCAGTGTGCCTGGGCATCTCTATCTGCCAACAAGCATTGACAGGCTGCAAATGCACTTGGCTTGAGACCTCCCTCAGAGAGCATAAGCCATTGTATAGCTCCTCCATAGATATCAATCTTTATTCCCGAGTCCTTGGCATGTTACACTGCACACACAGCCCCGTAATAATAAAGCCATGCCCCAGGGAAGAGACTGTTCAGTGAGGGATATTAAAAAATCTCCAACTATTTCTAAGATGCAAATTCTGTTTCTATTACTAAAGTAAAGAGATTTGGTGAAAACAGAAATTTGAATTTGAAAGACATACCAGCAAGTGCTGCAATGACTGTGCTGATGCCGTAGACCTACATATTTTCTTTTGCTTCTGAGTTGCAGAAGAAAATAGACCTGTCAAACACTTCCTGTTTTTAAATAGTACATTTTGCTATTTTAATATCTAAGGAAGCATGAAAATGAGGATAAAAATCCCCACCTACCCCACATGAAAAATATCTCTTGCTTGTTCTGACAATCAGCATTTTAATATAGAGATTTGAAAAATCCCAAACCTGAACAAACTGTTCTGAGAAGGAAATACTTTAATCTGTGTCCTAATATGTTTAAGTTGTATGATATTACAATATTTAATTTTCAGTTTTAAATGGTGAACAGGACTTCCAGTTATGTGGGTAATGCAAACCTTCTCACCTCTACACCTCCTCAACTCTGAAGGATTTGGACTTCTCCTCCCTCTTCTTTACTACACTTGTCAAGACAGTAGTAAGTGACATGAAGGTTCACAGTTCTTTTCCTGTGTTAGTTGAATGTACCTCTACATTTCTACCTGCCTCCCCTAACAGAGGCAACATAAAATATGGGAGGTTTTAAGCTGTCTTGCGTATATTTGGTGAAGTAGAACTGCAGAAAAAAATCTGCAGGTCTGGTGATAATAGATAATACCAGTCCTTCAAAAAGAAAAAAAAAAAAAAGTATCTCTTTCTTAGTCAGACTGGTAATTTTTAGGTGCTCAAATTTAAACTTAGACTTTTCAGATATACTAAATAATGCAGCTACCTAAAATGTCACACTTCACACTGTCAGAATTAAAGGGCTCCTGCTAGTTCTGAACTTTGAGATCTGCACTTTCCAGAATTATTGTATTACCTCTGCACAATCTCTGATTTCATGCTCTTAACTTAAAAATAACAGCTTAAGCACTTTTTCTCACAGTCTTTGTCTTGAGACATAGCTGCAGTATAAAAAAAAAGTTTAAAAAAAGACTCAAACCCACAAGGAGCTTCAAAGTTTAAACCCTACAAAATTAAAACCACCCCTCCTCAACATCAGAAACTTCTGTGGGTCTTAACAATAAAGAACATTGTCTTTGTCCGCAGCAACATATATAGTAGTCAGGTACTTACACCCAAAAATTGCCATCATTGAAGCCTTGGATGACATTGAGGCTGCCCTATAATAAAGAATACCTGTTACAGATAAGTTATAGGTGCATTTTTGAAGGGTAGAGAGGAAAAAATTAGCAAAGCTAAGCATAAAGATATGTCTGAAGACACAGCCTAGCACAATACATAATCAGGCTGAAGAGGAGATGGAGAAGTCATAGTCTGGGACATTCCCAGCCATCAGCAGTGTCCTGATATTCTTTAGGAAAACACAATGCAGACCTTAAGACTACAAGTGTACTGATCCCAAAGAGAGAACTGTAACTGTGTTTTTCTGAATTCAGAAAGCCCACAAGTATGAAGCTACACAGACAGCTTTTGCAATAACAGCAGACTAATTGAAGGTTACTCCTGAATTGCCTGGATTGTCTCTGCTCTATCTTCTTTTTGTAAAGATCCACAATAATTGTAAGCCTTACAATTAAGGAAGAAAAAGATTGGTGTATTGGGGGACAACTGTCTAAGGAAAGCAATATTTGCCAAATGGAAAATTGAAGTTGGCAGTGAAGATTCTGACTTTTTATTCTGAATAATAAAAATCAGGATTTATAACATTTTGGCAAATCTTTTTTTAAACCATAACAAGACAAAAAAACCTCATTGACTTTTCTAGTCTCTTCAGCCATTTTCATGTGCAGTTTAGATTGAATAAACTGTATATATAAAGTTTGACTTTCAGATAAGGAAAAAAGTTATCCCCAGAACTATGAAGGAGAAAGATTCAGAGCTACAGGTCAATGCATTAAAATTTCAAGGCATTTCTTTAACATGAAAGAAAAAGCTTGCAAACAAGTAGGAAAACAAGTTAATATATCTCCAGGCTATTCTAAAGAAAAAGAGAAGGGAGGCCTTCCTGGTCTCTTGTGATTTGTTTTCATTATGCCTTCATTTAGCTGGTCTGGATACAGTATCATACAGCCTGACAAATTAGCACTTTATTACTTTAGTACACAAGTTTTTCTGCCCTCCATTTAGAGACTGAACCAATGTAATTATGGCCATAGTCTCAGGCAAAAGATAACTAAATATAAGCATTGTGTTTTCACATACGTATTCATTAAAAAAAAAATTTAAAAGTACTTTTTCTTCTGTGACTATCCCTCTACAAAAGCAAAATTCAGTCCATATTAGGAAAATACATAAAAGAACAAAAGACCAAAAAGGGTAAATGTACACGTATAGGTTCAGCACAGCAAGCTATGCCCTGAATGGAGATCCATTCAATGCCTTTTGATGTGACATTCCTAGCACACGAAGGGCTGCAATGTTATCTACAGCATCCTCTCTTTCCTTAGCTTCAGTAAATGGCACTTTAAATAATACTTCACAGGGCCCAAGCTCCTTTATTATAGGATCACAAAACCACATGTAAAATATGTGCCAAATGCCTTCCTCCAAGCTTCCTGGAGAAGCTGCTTTTCCAAAATTTATACCTTTAAGTCAACCAGCTATAGCTCCAAGGCTGTCATACAGCCATAGAAACTACAGCAGCACCAGAAACTTGGACTTTCATTGTTTTCATGAAAACTATTTTTTCCTTCTGAATTTGTAACCCAAAGACACACACCTCTTAGTTTTTTGCCATAAGGCAGTTCAGTAAATTTATTCCATGACCATGTAAGAATAATATTTTCTCTTTATAGGAATAATGGTTTCTTCTAACTCCTCCTTGCCAGTATCTTGTTGCAACACCAAATTATCAAGATATAAATCTTTTCTCAAACACTGACAATCAAGAGAGTGGTTTATTAACCTTCAAGAGAAATCTTTGTCTAGCTCTTCCCATGCATGTGCTTAATTTTTCATCTGTTCAGATTTTTCATCTGCAAATGTTCTTCAATCCAGGGACTATTTTAGTCAGGTTCTTTTGCATGTTCCTCCAGTTATATGTTCCATGATGCTTCTAATTCTTTTAAAATCCAAATTGTAGCTAGTTCTATCATGTGAATAATTTAGAAATTCTGAATCAGTTGAATTCTGGCAATGTTTTGTATATTTGTAAATACATCCCACATGAAAAGCACTGTTTTTCTCTGGGATATTTGCATTTTCTAATTTACTCAGAAATGCTTAGATGCATATGTACCTTTGGTGCATTTGAAGAAAACTTTCTGCCACAGTCAGACATTGTGTCCTGCAAGATATATACACTGTCTCATCTTATTGGTAGATTTATATCTAGTTTTATTTGCCATCTTTTGTGATTTCCCAGATAGCTGAGAAAATGAGCACACACATATGCACATAAAACCAGGAAATATGTAATAAACATAAAAAATTGTGATTTGAAAAGCTTACTTCATTCTTTCTTGTTTTGCTGTTCCTCATAACCCAAAAGTATTGTCATAAAATGTTTTAAGTGCATGCATCTGCTGTGTGTGAAAAGAAACATTATAGAGATATTAGCAAAACAAAACACTTTTATGAAGAAGGCACACTTGCTTGAAAATATATAAATAATTTTAATCTTCCTTGACTAGAAACACTTAGCTATTTGGTTAGGGAAGAGGGAATCAATCAAGTTGCCACCAAAGAACTCAGGTTACAGAAGATGAGGGAAACAGATCAGCAAAATCATCGGCAAGAACTCCATAATGATATTGTGACACAGAGGCAACGAATGGGACTTCTCTATGTCACTAATGGGGAACTGCGGCAGCTTCAGCAGTCAACAGTCACTCCTCTGGGTGTTCAGACACGATGTCTTTCACAATGCATGTACCACGTCAATAATGAAAAGCACCAAAAATACCCTCTCTTTGATGTGCTCTAAAGACTACATGTGACTATATGAAGTGCCTTTATTTATGGAATTCCATCATCAATTTCAAGCAGAAGACAGCTGTAATTTAAGACATCGAGTATATACACATTATTACTGTCAAATATCTATGGCTAGCAAGGACCTCCACCTTCAAGATGTCTTTAATGACATGACACTGGATAATTGACATGATGCTTTAAGTGCTCTCCAGCTGAAGGCACTTTGCTGGAGAAATACTGTTATGAATTATCCATCCTCACACTGATGCTCTAGCACAGTCAGATTCTCTGCGGCAGATCTCTGAAGATAATCTCTGTCCACAGTACTCAAATAAGGAATTGGATTAATAGGTAACTTTTGTGTGATGTGTGCAAAATATTTGTTCAAAACTGAAGGCAGGTTTGATTCATAAAATAAGAGATGGCAGGATTAGCTTTGACCCTTTTCCAGAGCAATCCCCTCTCAGCAAACTTACAGTGGTCTCTGATCAGAGAAAGGAACTGATTTGTTTGTTGAGTTTCTAAAGAAAGGAAAAAGAGACAGATTTCTTTTAGATAGGAAAGACATTTCAGACTTGATTACAAATTTGTTTCTTTGTTGATCAAATGCTGTTTCATAAACGCTGCTTCTTCTGATTCATTAGATCAGTAGTTGTTATTTGTCATAAAATGGTAACAATTGCAAACAAAATAATATAAGTGCAATAGAATTGATTGAGTGCTTAATCATAGGCAGCTTCTCTCAGTATATTTGCATTGTACTCATGTTCATATCAGGCAAAGAAAAAGAAAAATAAGAAAAGTTGAGTAAATCTGTAAAAAGATTTCAACAACTTGTCTCAACTTAGTGGCTCTGAATGAGAATAGATTAAATCCCTTAATTATGGTTTGAATTCAAATTACCCATTTTGAAATAATCTGGCATCAAACATTTGTATTTAACACTTTGTCAATATGTTAGTGACTGTATTATTTAAATCACTCTGTTAATTTAATCTTTTAAAACAATATGAACCTGAGGAAAAAATTCTATAAGTCTAGGTTATATTAAGTATAAAACAGGTTTATGTTCTACTTCCTTTTGGAATATCTAGAAAATTTTAAACTAATAAGAAATTATTAGCTTAATCTTGAATCCCTTCCTCAAGAAAGCTTAGGGAAAAGAAGGTGAAGATTTTGTTCAATTCCTATATTACAAACATAGCAGAAGCTTACAGTGCAGCTATGTTCACTTTTACCTTAAAGGACACATTCTGAAAAATTTTATGGATTAAAACAATATTAATTTTCTGTATTTAGACCACATAAAGCACAGAATTTCCTGAGAAATTTTATGCATTTTTACTTTTATCATTTATGACTGAAGTTATTAAATAGGCCTGTTTCATATTCCTTTGTTTAAAAGTCTTCTTGGTAGGATTTGTACTTTCATATAGAGTTTAAAATTCACTATAATAAATTCTGTTAAAAAATAATTTCTGTAAAAATGTTTTGTGTTGAAGTTCAATCCAAATTAGAGTGTTATTTACTGCTTGAATGCCCTAAATAGCCAAGTGGAGTGGAGCTGCAGATCTTTAAGGAAGCCTTCCAAAGAGCACCAGAGTTAGCGATTCCCTGGAGCAAGAGATTGGGAAAGGCAGGCAGGAGAATGGCTTTGTTGAGTAGGCAAGTGCTTGTTAAACAAAAGAAAAAGCAGTGCACAGTTGAAGCTAGGATAGGTGAGCTGGGAAGAGTATAGACATGAGGTACAGCTGTGGACAGCTAGGGTGAGAAAGACCAAGGCAAAGCTAGAACTGAGCCTGCAACAACAGGAATGGCTTCTACTAGTAGAAGGCACAAAAGGAAGGTCAAAAACAATGTAAGCCCCCTGACAAACAATGCTGGTAAATTGGTAACAGTGGGTGAGGAGAAGGCTGAGTTGCTTAATAATTCTTTTTGCTTCAGTCTTCTCTGGAAACCTCTCTTCTCACACCTCTTGTGCGGATGGACAGCAGGATGGGGAATGGGGGGAAAAGGGCTCCCTGTAAGAAAAGATCAGGTCTGTGATCACCTGAGGAACCTGATCGTACATAATGACAGAACCTGATGAGATTCATCCCAGAGTCCCAAGGGAATTGGCTGATGTAGCTGCCAAGCCACTCTCCATGATATTTGAAAAGTCATGGCAGTCAAATGGAATTCCAGGTGACTGAAAAGGGAAAACATTGTACCCAACTTGAAAAGGGTAGAAAGGAGGATTCTGGGAACTCTGGGAAGATCATGGATTTTAAATCCTCCTAGAAACTCTGCTAAGGCTCATGGAGGACAGGGAGGTGATTCCAGACACCCAGCAAAGCTGCACTATGGGCAAGCCCTGCCTGACCAACCTTGTGGTCTTCTGTGGTGGAATAACTCCATCAGTGGACAAGGGAAGGGTCACAGGGGTCACAGATGTCACTTACCTGAACTTACGTAAAGCCTTTGACACAGTTCCCCACAACCTCCTTCTTTCTAAACTGGAGAGAGATAGACTGGATGGACTGTTCAACGGACAAGGAATTGGTTGGATGGTCACATCCAAGCATTGTGGTCAACAGCTCAGAGCGCTGACAGACATCAGTGACAAGTGGTGCCTGTCAGGGCTCTGTGCTGGGACCAGCTCTATTTAATATCTTCCTTAATTGTGGGGGGCTAGAATGTAAGAAAATAAAGATAGTGCAGAAGGTAATCTCACCCCTGAGGAGCTGCAGCTATACTAACCACCAAAGGTTAGGAACAGGCCTGCCCTTAACAGGCCATAGCTGTGTCCAAAGAGGATGAGTGCAATAAAAGAGTGGGTTAGCGGGTTAAGAAGGGAGCTGGAGTTTGTTGGTTGTGCTATAAAGAAGGAGTCAGTGCTCTGAGGAGCTGCCCATGGGAAATCACCAAGAAGGTATGGAAGTTTTGCAATAAGATGGCAACACTTAATGACACAGGTGAAAGGGCACCCTTCACAAATTCAATGAGGAAAGTCCCATCTGTGGAAATGTTCAAGACCAGGCTGTGTGGAGCTCTGAGTAATTTGATCCAGTGGAAAGTGTTCCTGCCCATGGCAGTGGGTTGGAACCAGATGATCCTTAAGATGATCCATTCCAACCAAACCATTCTATGATTCCACTGTTCTATTAAAATTTTTCTTGTCATTTTCCCTTTCCTGTTTTCAAAGTCTTACCATATCTAGACTTCACTATGACTTTCAAACTATGGATAAAATTCTCTGTAAGAAAAATTTGGTTTATAACAGTAAACAAACAGCTCTCATCTCGGTCAAGGCAACTGCATTGAAATGCCCATGGTAAAACATGGCTATTGCAACCATATAGACTGCTAAATGACAATATGGCAATTTTAGAAGTAAGTCTGGCAGATACAAAAAAATTTTTTACAATTAAGTTGTAAAGGAAGTAGACTTCTTATCTGACTATTGTAAAAAAAAAAATAAATCTGTTTTTGTTTAAGAGACTTAGTTATAGGTAAGCATGGAGAGCTGTTGTTCCTTGCAAATCTGTTTTCCCTTCTGTCATATGAAGCTGTTCAATTAAGAAGATACAGACTAACAGAGTCAAAGAATGACTAAATAATGAGAACCTTAACTGCTCAAAAACTGGATTCACATAGAATTTATGCTGTACTTTTCATACTATGATCATCTTTATTATTAAAATTTTGCCATATGGCAGCAGCAAAGACATTACAGAAATCCAGAGACAAGAGCACAGATGTTTCTTCCCATCACTTAAGCCCAATATAAATTATATTTGAAAAAGTCTAGCAATTACATCCACGCTAAACAATACTAAATTATGCATGACAAAAAAAAAGAGATATGTTGTAAATAACAAATCATTTTTATTACAATTACAATTCGGTTAATATTTATAACACACTAAATACCTTGCAGAAGTAAGAGCTTCAGAAAAACAAAGTTCCTTTATGACATCTCTTTTGCTGCACTCTCACAGGATTAGTTAGAGTCAATACAACTAAACCTGGAAGAAAACGGTCTTAGTGGTCTTGCATTCTGTCAGGGGCAGAGGTCCCAGAACTTTAATTGCTTCTTTACAAAGAAATACAAAGACTGATACACACTCTATATACGATATTGGATAAGATCAGTCTCTATCTATAAAACCCTGTCAAGCTTCATTTATCAAAATTTACATTTTAAAAGTCAAAATCCTTTGTAGCACTAATTGCATGCTCCATGGAGAAGGAGAACTACTGGCAATAAACTGTCCAATTTCTTATCAAAATGGGCTTTGTCTTGTTTTACCGGATTAGAGTTTGGGTTAATATGTCCTGAGGAGCACCACTGAATGGACTTGCAGTAGAAATTAGTTATGGAGGTTTTTGTGTGTGTTGATTGCCCAGAAAATCCACTATAAAATACAGCTGCCCAGGCTGAGCCAAAACTACCTAAAAAATGTGTAAAAAGCAGTACCAAGATGTGACCTTATCAGAGATTCACACCAGAGATGCCTGACTAGATCTATTACAGGTGTTGTGTCAACCTAAGTCTCCCAGTTACAAATCCCAGCACTTGCCAAAACAAAATAGGAAAATGAAGTGTGTACAAAAACAGTCATCTGTCCATGACTTAGATTGAACAAGTTGATTCAAATTCTTCCTTTGACAGCAGAAAACAAAATTACAGGCAATAGCCTTTGTAAATATGTCTGTCACAGAGAAGATACCTGAGTTTCCACTGTGTGTTGAGAAGGACTGATTCCTGAATTATATAATGCATAGCCCTGATGTCATAAATACTTAATGAATGTTCTGCATTTTGAAACAAACAGGGGTTTGCTTCACAGTGCCAGGGTGCTCTAGAAATGGAAGAAACTAATTACGGAGGAGCTTAACATAATATATAAAATTAATTCATAGTCTGCTTACCCCTTTATCTTTGGTATAAATATATTTCTTCTCTAGGATTAAGTCTTTGATGTTATGACATCCATGCCTGGGTATTGGTAGGCTAAACAACATAAGCTCTTCTAACATTTTTCTGTTCTCTAAGAATTCTTCTCCCAACATCTTAGGATGATATTTGCATTTTTCAAGGCTACCTCCTCTTGAGAGTTCACAGTTATTTTGTGATTAATCAGAATATCCAGCTTTTTTTTTTTTTTTTTTTTTGCCCCTCAATTTACAAAGTCATGTTGTTTGGAAAAAAATCTTCTGTTCTGAATTCCCAACACGGGTATCAATAAAGGTGCAGTGATGTTCAGTACTGGAAACACTAACAGATATTTGGGTCAGGAACATAGAAAACTGGCTTTGGAAAACAAAAATTCTTGCACATAGTGCAGGGATAAATGAGTAGACAGAAAGCAAGCAGACAACATGGTGAGCATTGGGATCCCACAGAAATCAAACAGGAACTATTCAAGTTTAATACACGTCAAATGTTCTTTTCTGCATGGGCTTTTGTATTTATCTTGAGGCTGAAAATGAGGGGTCTGGGTAACAGAGACGTAGACAAAATTAATTTAGTACACTTTGGCAAGTAAACCTACATAAAATTTGACGTTAAAGGAATTCTTCACATTTGCCTTCGAAGAAGAAACTCTGAAGATTCTCATGGAAGATCCTTCTGTTGTGGATCATTTATTACAATATCTGACTTTTTAGCAAAGTAAAAGCAGCCATGATACAAAAGGGAAGGTTTTTGCTAAACAAGCGAACAAACAAAAACCAAACAAAAATCATCATCAAAGCAATAAAAAATTAGTCAGTTCTTAGAATGGACGGAGATTATTATTTCCACAAGTATAAGTGGCTGTTCAATATTTTTGTATGTGTCATGAAAAAAGGAGGATGGAATAGAACAGGAACTTTTGCTGTCAGGTCAGTTATTTGGTGTTATATGGATGAGGATTGACTGAGATGAAAGGATGCATGACCAAGAAATCTATCTCAAATAGTAAAAAAAGACTGAATATCACCTAGGCAAAGGGTGGTATGGGGGAAAGATTTCTACATGTGATGATACAATTGTTCTCAATTGCCCAATTAGCCCCAACACCTTGCTTCTGAGTAGTCTGATAAGCAGTTTGGTGGTCTTGAAAGAAAAAAAAAAAAAAAAAGAAAAAAAAAAAGAGAACAAACAAGCAATTCAAATATCAAGAAAGGATTAGCAAATAAAGTAGAGAACATACTTGTTTTGCTTTGCTACATAAATTCATTTTGGACAGGCACCAGGAGTATTATCTGCAGTTCTGGTCTCACTATCTCAAAAAGGATGTGGTAGAAGTGGAGAATACTCAGATTTCCTTGTTACTTTATCTAAAAGCATAAACCAATTTCCTTTTAAGCAACAGTCAAGCAGACTCAGACTTCTTGGGCAAAATAGAGCACTTTGAGGGAATATGACAGAAATCTAAAAAATCCTTAGTGGATTAATCAATGATGAAAGTATGTAGAGGAGACTACTAGGAGAATAGTGAATGCTAACACAGTACATTAGTATTACAATGACAAAATTAATGAAAAGCTTAAATATGCTAATAATGACTCTCCCGGGTAACAATGCCTCCATTTCTACAAAACATCTTGTATGGTTCACCTCCATGAAAAAGTAGAACACAAAACTAAATGCCAGCATTAAAACACAAAAGGTATTATTGTAAGTAAAATTGTCATTAACTCATCAAGGAAGTATATGGATAATAAATAAAAAGTACATCATTTCCTGTGGCTGTTTGAGTACAAACTGAAATACAGTATTTCAGTTATTTTTCTCAAGGTGAGGAGTACAGACCCTGACCTATAACAGTGAACGGGCTTTGTGTTCTGAGGCACAATCCAGCAAAGGTTTGCTCACACAGACATAAAAGGTACATTTAAGAAGTATAGGGTGTGGTGCAGTGTCTCAATTTGAAAGGAAGAAATAAGGCTTAAATAGAACCACATTTTGCACCAATAAATAAGCTTTTAAAATCCACAGAAGTGCTTAATGCGAGTCTACCTCTCCACTTCAGCCAAAATAAAACAGGCCAAGCATTACATGTTCACAAATGGGCAAATTAAGAACAAATGTGATATCCCATTCTGGACAAGCCGTAAGTGTTGTAGGCATCATGACTGCAGGACGAAATTACAAAAATAAGCCTCACAGTCAAACAATTAGATGTTGCTTCTTTTTCAAGAAGAGCAACTTTTTCAAGAGAGCATTAGCATTAGTACTTTCAAGAGAGCATTGTACATGTTTTACAAGTGGGAAACTTGTATGTGGTAAAAAAGCAGATCTGAAGGAATATTCAGATTCTGAATGACCCTCACTAGTGCTAAAAGTACCATCCTGAGAGAAGAAAAGCCTTTTCTCTCTTGCAAACTTTTCTTCTCCACAAATAATGTCCTTGAACTCACTGATGAGGGATATGCACATCCAATCCAGAACAGGTTCACCACAAAAATAAGTAAACCGAGTTAAGTAAATTAAAGGTTAACTTGGTAGGCTAGGCACTATCTTGGAATGGGAAGATAGCATTTTTTTTATTCATTCGTGTACTATACCACAGAACACAATTTTAGAAGTCCACAAAAAAAGCCCAACCAAAACCAAAACAAAAACAAAAAAACACCCCAAAAACCAAAAACAAACAAACAAACAAAAAAAACACAAAAAAAAAGGCAGCATCACATTTCTTACTAAAAGCATTCTTAGATGTCCTGACATACTGAAAGAAACACACAATTTGGTTTTTTGTGCTCTCAAGTGAGTTGAAAAAGGAATGTATGGCAACAAAGTAGGAGACAAGTAGATATCTGATGATGTGGAAACATGAGAAGGGCCAGGAGGACAACAGCTTTTGCTGTCTCTGTGGTTATAAATGGTGAGGATGAGCATACAATTGGAAAGAGAGAAAAAATTTACATATAAAATATCATGGAAACATAGAAGTTATATGCTGGGGAAAGAAGAGAAAGGGAAGAGAAAAAAAAGGTTACAAATATTACCTAGGGCAAAAAGTACTACAAAAACAAAAAAGTAAGGGAAGTTAAAAGGACAAGAAAGAAGATACTTTAGGTGAAGCATTGTGGCTAAAATGCTAGAATAAAGGTTATCTCCATTAGCTCAGACAATAGAGGTTTTATACCTTCATTGCTGGAATGTTCTTTCATCTCTGTGGACTATTTTCTTATCTGGAATTGTGGTGTGACTATATTTGCACCTAATTTGGACAAAAATATGCATGTCTATAGAAGAAAAGAAAGCAAGAATGGAAAATTCACTTAGACCAATAAAAACCCCAGGAATTGGGATATATCTGCAATTAAAAACTATACAAACAAAAACAAAACCAGAAAAACCCCTAGTGCATATACAGAGAGAGATACTCAAGCCTGGAAATTGTACAGGCAAGCTGTTTTTTATGGCGTAGGCTTTGACTTCTACATTATAAGAAAACATAGCAAACATCAGACATTATCCTGCTACTGCTGTACATGCATATTTATTTTAAAGTATCTCTGCAAAGCTATTTTATCTTCAGCTTTCTTTTCTACAGCAGGATCATCATCAATTATTTTCTAACGGACAAAGACACATGAGCAGTCACCAGTACCTTACAGATATATAGATGATTTGAGAATATGCTTAATGCAGGCTAAGAAGATTTCAGATCCTTATAAGAAGTTGCTCAGCTGCCAGTTTGGATAATGCCAGTAACATAAGGGTTAAGCAATGGATGTAAAAATGACAAGTACTCAAACACTACTGAATTAAATGAAAAAGATTTTGGGCAGCATTGACATGACGCAAACAGAGGCACTGTCAAACATGACAATAAATCACTTGTCACTGGGAAAGAGCAAAAAATGTTTAATGCAAGTAGATGTTTCTGTGAAGGATATGCAGCATTGATCTTCTCCAAGAAAAACAGTGAATAGGAAACTACATCAAGTTTGCTGTCACCAAGAAAGAGAATACAGATCCTGCAACTCTGAACAAAAGAATGAGACTATCTATTGCACACACGTTTATGGATAGCAGCTCTCTACAAACACTGACAGGATTCATGCTATCTTTAGAATCACAGATCTTCTATTTTTTTTTTCTATAGATTATGCAAGCAAGATGTAATTACAATGTGAACATTGATTTTTGCCTTTTTTTCCTTAATTTTTAAAATGTCACATTAAAACCACAGACAATAAGATAATTTATAATGACGGGTACATCAGGAAACTAAGTGAAAATTATTTTAAATGGTTCAATATTATCCCCTTTGATGCACACAGAGTTTCTTTAGATGTGAAAATATTTTGGCTATTTCTCTCCTCTTATCCTGTGACTTTACCTCACACTCATTTAGTGTTGCTGAATACTAGCTCAAGAAATTATTCAAACCAGAAAACAAACCTGAATTTTTCAGGCTAAATAAAAAATACTGAGACACCCAGTAGCATTCACTTAGTTCAGCTCTGTGGTTTTGACCTTAAATGATCAGTACTTTCTATCTGTCTGAGTTACTAAGCCATGAGAAGAATAATTGGAGATGGATTTTGTCAGCTCTCTAGTAGGGTGTTACAGAGGCAAACTTCGATCAGAGGAGCACAGACAACAGGTAAAATCTGCAATAATGCAAGTCCAAATCAAGGAAAAAGTTTTCCACACAAAAAGCAGGTAAGTGCAGGGACACATTGCACAGAGAGGTTGTGGAACTTGCATTTTTGATGCTTTTCAAAATTCAGTTATATAAAGTCAGAATTAACATTCTCCAACTTGAAAATTATCCCTGCTTTGCATTGGCTAGATGGCACCCAGAAATGTCCCATCTGAATGAAATAATTTTTGAGATACCAAACAAATATTGAAAGCAGAATAGGCTGCTAAATCACATAAAAATATTGGAATTTTTCCCACATGTTTGTACAGCAAATAAATGTGAAGTCTTCTGGATCTTAACTTTGAGGCTAAACAGCCAAACATTAATAAAATAATGAAAATAATTTGCTTGTAATTCTGCTTTTAAAAAATCCTGGATTGTCTACATGTCTAGATTTTAATAAATAGAAAATGAATGAGTCATGATACTAGATGTTCTGTATCAACATTTAATTCTTCAAATTTAGCTTAATTCACTGGTAATTCATATATTCTTTCCATGAGATGGCATTGTAGCAGCCTGAACAGAAATGAATTAGCCACACAGCTACCACACATCCAGGCCAAATAAATACACTTTCCTTGGCAGATTCAGCACTTACTCCTAAATCTCAATGAACATGAAATACTCTTATTTAGAGATTACAGTTTCAGACCTTTATTTAGTTGCACAAGGAAGCCGGCAAAAATTTAAATATTTCCTGCATTTGGTTGTGTGTTTTCAGTGAACAAAGAGAACATTCCAGCCACTGGGGATATTGATCTTTTGAGAAGCACTAGATTCATATTTTAAAGGACAGTATAAGAGTTTTCCACACTGGGTATGCATGCAGAGTTGTGACAATCAGAGAAAATGAAATGTAGTAGAAGAGTAAACTGTCTCTTGATACGTGCATGGTGAACTGCACAGATTTATTCAAGGAAGGAAAAATATTCAGTAATGCAAAATTATCACATTCTCTTAAAAAATTAGAGACACATTATCTTCTCAGTTAAAAGAATATAAATTCAGAATAACCCTATTCAATGGTTTACTCCACTCTGCTAGATTATATAGACTAGTGTAAACTTGCTGTAAGAACATAATCTGTCCCTTCGTCAAAATCAGGTGTTCATAAATCCAAACTTCATAATTTTTTTCTAAACCTAGCAGAAATTTAGGACAGAACACAAATATTGAATTTAAGTCAAGGTATATATTTCCAAGAAAGCATGAGCAATGTAAGTTTTATGTAATAATAACTTAAGATGCTTAACTTCAAGGTTATTTTATACAGTTATTGATAAAGCACATCATCATTAAGAAATCCCAGTTTTTTACATCTATTGATTGTATAGAATGAACCCCAAACCAAAACAAACGAAAAGTGATAAAAAGTGGGATACAATGTTCATAAACCTGACTGAATTTGCAGTGTTGTCACTCTGGACATTAACCTCATTTTGTATAGAATGTGACCATTCTAGCTACAGGAAAAACAGACATAATAAAATTCCAGACTGTATGTTTCACAGTGATGTTATGATGGAAATCTGCAGTATTGTGTTACTTCTGGAGCTGAAATAGTAGAATTTGATGGCACAGTTCAAGTTTAAATTATTTTCTGGGGTTGGCTAGCACCAAACACCAAGCAGCTCTACAAGACTAAAGGTAATCTCCTGTCAGAGTAGGAGTTGGATACATTTATCAAAACAAATACTTTGTGCACAGATCACACTGTAAAATTTCATTCTGCCTTTGGAGAAGACACAATTTGCTGTGGTTTTTACCTTTTAGCTATGTGGATTCTCTGCCAAACCTAGGGAAACACCCAAAAGAGAATTACCTTTTTAGTTACAACCACCGTACGTCAAATCAGTCACCTTTCAGTGAATTACAATGAGTGTACCAAATATTGAATCAAAGTTATCACCCCCTAAATCATACCAGGCTTAAGTCCATGTCAGAAACACTGCATGGTTGAGTAGTTATTTCCCTCAGTAAATTAAAATCCCAATTTCCTACAGCAGCTAACATTTACAAAACCAATTATATTCAGGACTGGTCTGGTATAACTCTTTAGAAAAAATGCCAATATGGTAGACTTTTATTATTTAGTTATTCTAGGGTTTTTTTTGGTTTTTTTTCAAGGGGAGACACAAGCACTGAAGACAGAAGACATTGGAGACATAAAGCATTTGGTGTTTCACATGTACAATGTAGCACTAATTACTAATTATAACATGGTCACCATGACTTACAGAGCAAATCCTAAGTAACCGTTACTGCACTCGTACCTGGAATGTCCTTTTGCTTTATGTGATTTGAGCTAAAATAAAAAGATTAGTAAGAATTAGCTGATTATTTCAAAAAGATAGATTTTATATTAGAAATATTAATTTGATATAATGAAGTTGTTCAAGCCCACAGATGTAATCTTGTACTTTGTATCAGATTGCCTATAACAGTCTTTGTAACGTCTTTATAACACTTCATGGTGTTTTCACAGACAGACAATTTAAAATATATAATTTGATTTCTAATTGTAGAATTTTTGATATTTACACTTTGTATTCATACTATGTATTATTGACAGTGTTGTTCTTTGCTTTGAAATTTTATATTTATTATGTTTTTACTTTACATTGTGACTTACCACATAACATTAAACTTGCTCACTCTAATGTGTTTTACAAAAAAAACCCTTGTTTCAAAATTAAATGGTATTTTTCCAAATCAGAACAAAAAAAAAGTTTAAAATGTATGATAATTTGAGGAAAAAAACCCAACCTCTTTTCCCTATGTTACTATTCAAGAAAAGTCAGTTTGAAGTAGTCTTCTCAGTACCTCGATAATCAGTGCTTTTTGATTAAACAGCATACAGTCATTATATTTTATTTACTAAAAAGTTTTTTGTACAATACTTCAGTAAAATGTTAAAAGATGTTGCCCTCAGAAACTAGTTATTATATTGTTCCAATCTCCCAAAATCTCAAACAAGAGTGGTAGTCAATTACTTCCTGCAGCACTATTAAAATATCGTATTTTCAAACAAAAGAAAGTGAACATTCCAGAATGATAATTCAAGAGACATAGAATTGGTGTGATAAAAAAAAATGTAATTTTTTGGGATAAATTTCAGCTGTAGGACAAAATGAAAAAACAGCAGGAAATAAGGATAGATGTCTTTTGGATGGAGATGTGGGGGAAGAGATAAATTTCAGGTAGAACATGCCATTATTTTAAATGGAATTTACAATAAATTGAATCATGAAGTTGCTGGGAAATATTCAGTCAGCTGTCTCCTCTAACATTGATGTAGTGTCTGTGACAGTGAGAAATGAAGATTTTATGTAAATAACTTTGTCATCTACCATCCAATTTTTCATATAGATAGTTTTGAAAATAAAAGCAGGGAACTTTATAACTGCTCAAACCACAGTGATGATGAAATTCCATGTTTTTCCAGATTGCTACCATTACAATTTGAGAATATTTCCTTAAGTTGCAAGTTTCACATCCTGTGTTGAACTAGCAGCATACATTTCTGTTTAAACCCCATATAAGTGTGATAGAAATTATATTCAATCTTACAGGTTAAAAAAGTCACTGATACATATTTTCAAGGACCCAGCTGAAATCTATAATAGGAGGCTATATTATCTCAGGTGAGATGTTAAGATTAAAATATTTCAAACCTTTCCTAGAAATTTTTCTGGTCTGAGTAATATAGGTCATGGGGAAAAGTACTAAGAAAAGGTTCTAGTTAACCCTAGAAAGTAGTGTTTATATACCATATAATCACAAAATCATAGAGTCATTTAGTTTGGAGAAGACTTCCAAAATCCTCAAGTCCAAAAATTAATCCAGCACTGCCACACCCATCACCAAACCATGTCCCTGAGCACCATATCTTCGTAATTTTGTAATGCTTCCATGGACAACCTCTTCCAGTGCTTGGTAACCCATTTAGTGAAAGATTTTCCCTAATACCCAGTCTAAACCTCCCCTGGTGCAACTTGAGGCTGTTTCCTCTGGTCCTGTTGCTGGTTGCAGGAGAAGAGCCTGACCCTCACCCATTACAGCCACCTCTCTGGGATGGAAGAGATAAAGAAGGTCCCACCTGAGCCTCCTTTCCTCCAGTCTGAACACCCCCAGCTCCTTCACCTGCTCCTCAATAGACTTGTACTCCAGACCCTTCCCCAGCCTTTTTTCCCTTCTCTGGACACACTTCAGCCCCTCAGTGTCCTTCCTGCATTGAAAGACCCAGGACTGCACACAGCACTCCAGCTGTGGCCGCAGCGCTGCCCAGCACAGGGCCACGCTGCCTGCCCTGCTCCTGCTGCCCCTCTGCTGCTGACGCAGGCCAGCAGGCCCTTGGCCTTCCTGGCCACCTGGCTCAGGCTGGCTCCTGTTCAGCTGCTGCTGACCAGCTGCCCCAGGTCCTTTTCTGCTGGGCAGCTTTTCAGACTCCAAAAGTACATGTAACTGTGTTAAGTTACAAATAGTTAAGTACACAATAGTGTACTTAAGTACACAATAGTACATAATTTATTTCTATATATTATGTACAAATCGTGCATATTAGAACATACAATTAATATATAGATTTATGTTATATAATTATAAATTACATGCTTTATTAAAACATCTCAATGTGAAAGAGTAGCAATTCAAATGAGTCCATAATGTAAGCCATGAAAACACATTATATTAGATTAATATATAACCTGAAAATAGATATTTGATGTTTCATATGTTTAATATCAGAATATAAACATTGGTCCTTAGAAACTACTGCTAAATAATCATCCCAGGACATCTGCTTACATATATTTATTAGGAGGTGAAACGTTCTTTGATTTTATAAAATCTTGCTTGAAGAAAAGTCTCTACAGTAGTAGTAGACTAGTAGTCTGAGGGAGCTCAGGGATTTTCAAAGGACAGATTTATTGAAGCCAACTGCATATCCAAGGAAAACAGACCATATGATTCATTATGATTGAATTTGTTTGATAAATTTTCCTGTTTCTTTGCAAATTGGCTCCTAACAAATGACAACATTCTCAGCCATCCATTACCTAAAATTATTGGTGAGCATGTTGAGTTAATAGTTTCTGATTAGCACATTTTTTAAAACACTTAACTTTTTGTTGTTTTAGTCATGACTATTGCAGATAATATAGTGTCTCTTTTCGAATGGAACAACTTATATCAATAATCATTACCTCTGTAAACTAAACTTTTAGTTTAGTACCTGAGTATTTTACTCTACATAGAGGTGCTACTTTTGTACACTGAAATTCTTTTTATTGTAATATTCAAGTTCATTTTTTAAGGTTTCCTTAAATATTTGTGCTAGTGAAACTGTGGTGCTTTTGAAAAATTTGGAAAAGAAAATTAAAAAAACCCAACTAACCAACCAACCAACCATCCAACCAATCAATCAAACAACTGGAAAAGAACTAAAAAAAAAATTCTTTCACATACAACATGACTTAACTGAAAATTAGTACTCATCAAATATTGATCAGCAATTTTACAGCATGTACCACCTTCCACATGCAAAATTGAAAAGCCTATTTTCTTCAAACTGGGAACCATCATCTAAGAAAGTGCACTCTACATCTCAAATAATAAATTTGTATACATACGTATTTTTGCCTCTACAGAAGTAAATAAACATTAACATAAATTATTCCTGAGGTATACAAGTATATTGAAAAATTAAAGTTTTATTAACATAAGAAAAATATGTCCATATTACTCTCAAACATCTCAGAAATATATGAAAATATTCTCATTTATTAAGAATGGAGAGAAATGCTTCAAAGAACTCTATTTACTGCTATTATATCATTTGCTTTTTATTGAACCATTTTAGGGGGAAAAATGTTTAACTTTTTGGGAGGTAATCCAAAACAAATTTTTTATAAAGACTAATTTCTCAGTACAGTCCTTTTCATACTTTTCTAAAGTTTCTTGCATGATGACTACACCTCTTTAATCTAGATAAGCATTTTTATTTACTAGTTGTTGGGGTTTTTTATTAAAATGCTGCATGGATGGCTTGCATCTCTCACTGGTTCTCAAAACCAATGGAAACACAAATAGAACAGGCACAAAATTTTGTATCTATATGTTTATTTTTCTCTCACAGCTCCTCAAAGAGAATTTGTATTTCAAGATTACTTCTTTTTAAAAGCTTATAATGCAAACTTCCAATATACCAAACAGGTAACCCCATTTCAAGATGAAAACAAATGCTGACCTATCAGAACTTCAGGAGCATTAAATGTTTAAATTTACAGTCAGCTTGCATCGAAAA
This sequence comes from Motacilla alba alba, assembly GCF_015832195.1. Lineage (NCBI taxonomy): Eukaryota > Metazoa > Chordata > Aves > Passeriformes > Motacillidae > Motacilla > Motacilla alba. The sequence goes on along the minus strand of NC_052046.1, from coordinate 67,152,351 downwards.
GATCCACAGCACAACCACAGACACTGCTTTGCAAATATGTGAGAGCACATAAAGAGATATAGCAAACCAAAGGTTAAATGTTAACAGAATCCTCTTTTAAGTGATACACTAAGCAAATCTGAACAAACCCAATAAAAAAGATGCAGTGCAAAGCATGAAATTGGGCTTGAACACAGAAGGATCAGGGCCTTTGTACTTCGCATCATTAAGAACTCCAGCAAACCTTGTTAGGGCTCTGTATATTTTTGGATAATTTAGAAGAATGTTTCTGTCCATAATTCAGAATCTCTGAGACCCTCCTGATTAATAATTAATTATAACTGCTACTGAATTTCAGTATTTTTATTTTGTCATGCCTGTACAATAGCACTGTCTTATGTACCCTAGAACTGTGTTTCAATTTTCATCTTTTCATGCAAATACTGCTGGATTTTAAGGACATAGCCGACAAAGCCCATTTATAATTGCTTTAGTTTTGACAAGTTTGATCACTGAAATGGAAAGATTTTAAGCTGATTTTCTGCCTTCTGTCAAATAGTCCGAGAAAAATTTCAGATATAGATTTGCTCAGAATGAGGTTAACAACTAGGGTAGAGAGGGCAGAAGAGGGAAAGACAGGCCAGAAAAATATGGTGGTGGAAATACACTAAGCAGAAATACAACAAAAATGGCAGCAGAAGGGTCAGCAAGCAAGACTGGTGGGAGATGTGGGGTGGCAAGGAAAAAAAGGAAAAAAATACAAAGTTGGAGAAAGATATTGAGACTGGAAGAGTTATTAGTTAAGTTCTGCCTCGTGAAGACCCATATGGATAAAGGATAAAGAAGGAGATCAACTTAAATGCATGCAGTTTGCTAAGACAGCCTTTGTTTTTAAAAGTAAACACCGTTTCTGAACATTCACAACCAGAAGTGTTCAGCATTTATTCTGCCATAAACTGCATGCAGACTGGAGGCAGGACCTTTGTGGAGGTAATTTTCATTGAAAATTAACTCTTCTGACTGCACAGCTCTTAGTCAGACTCTTACTTATCATTTGGATGGTGGCACCCTGTGCTTAATAAATCTGTCATTCTGTGGAGAAGCAGACTCTTCATGCATGAGAGTTTTTTCAGTAGTAAGTGTCCAGTGTTTATGACTGGCCACATCACATGCAGAAGTTTGCTGACAAAAGATTTTTATGAGATGAAACTTTATCCCTTTTTCTTCCTCAATAGCCATTAAATCACCATCACTCTCTGAACCCTCAAATCTTTGCACAGCAGGATAAACACAGCCTAAGAATACTGGCATATGCTTTCTTCATACATGACATATCTCTCCTAAAACTGGAAAATGGCTTCCTATTCCTGTAGTGTTCCTGTATTTTCCTATAATGTTCCTACAGATATTTTCCCATAGTGTTCCTATAGGATCCTCTAGCCTGCCTCCCCACAAACCAAGAAATGTTTCCTTAACAAAGATGAGATTGGCACATAAGATTCATGATTTAATTGATCTGCAAAAAGCAGTATGGCAAAAAAACCCCAACCATACTGCAAATAGCAAATATGTTATCAGTCAAACGACAATATTGTACAGTCTAACAATGCCACTGAACTGCAGCTACCAAAAAAGTTTTGAAAAATACACATTGCTCTTTCATGCTGGTTTTAGTCTTCTAGCATACTGACAGTGTATTTTTAATCAGTTAACTTGATCTCAAACTAAGCAGGCCCTCCAGGCAAAATAAGTTCACATGCAATGCCACCTAACTGTGAAAGCCAACTGAAATGCACTGTGATCTGTACACCCTCTGACTTCAAGATTTCAACACCCATCACTGCACTATAAACAGCTAAACCACAAGCTTATATCTGTTCCAGACAAGCACCTCACCATAGCTACCGGTGTAGTCACAATCAGATCTCGGCAGAGATGATCAGGCTTCCTGCTTTCCAAGCATGTATATGTAGTGTGGCATTTCAAGTCCAAGTCTTCATAACAGTGCTTGGCCTCAGCCTATGCAGCATTGTTTTGCTCTGCCATTCTGGAAAACTCTGGCATTCAGCCCCACAACAAGCCCAGCTGGCCACTATTTGGTAACAGTTACACATGGAAAAAAAGGCATCGTTAACTTGAGTGCAGGCTTTTGTTAGGTCAATTATTGGCTGAACAGGCTGGTACAAAGTTTAATAAAGACTGAAATTATTAAAGTGTAAGAAAATTGGTATTTTCAATGACAAGATCAAATGGTTTAATATGGGTCGCAATAATAAATTAACAAAATTAGTAGCTAACCTTATCAAAGTGCAGTTTCTCATCTAACTGTAAGAATTTTGGCATTTTTCCATCCTGACCTCAAATTAATGTTTAAAGGAGTGAATTTGCATAATACATTACACAGCACATATACAGAGTTACTAACAGCTTGTTGAAACAGTCATGTTTTCTCACTTAGGCAGAAGCAGAACAGCAGAAGCTTGCATACTAAACTCCCTGCTTGGTACTCTGTTCTTGCAGTTGCATGTATGGAACTGATTTCGCTTCCTCTGAAAGGCAGAGGTAGGGGTGACCTGTTGATTAATTCTGTTCATTTCAAGGTATATTTGTTTCAGGAAATGTGTATAAACAACGACATTTGTGCAGTCGATCTATTAAATGATAACACTGCTGTAACATTCATCTCATTTTATGCCATTACTGAGATGCAATAGACTATTGTGCTAGTTCTGGCTGGAATAGAGTTAATTTTTCTCACAGTTGCTAGCATGGAATTGTGTTGGAAAAACCGTTGATAAACCAGGGATGTTTTAGTTGGTGTTCCACAGGGCTTGCACTGTGCCAAGGCCTTTCCTGCCTCTCACCAAGAGTGATCAAGTTGGGGTTGCACAAGGGTTTAGGGGGGAATACTAAAGAATTTCTACAGGAAGGTAACCAAAATGGACTAAAGGGATACCTTATACCATATGGCATGAGTATTTAAAGCTGAGGAAAAAGGAAGGGAAGATATAGAAAGTGGTGACAGCTGCCTTCTCAAGTCACAGTATGTGATGGAGCGCAGATTTCCTTGGGATGGCTGAACACCTGCTCGCCCAAGGGGTGAAAGTATTCCTTCTTTTGCTTTGCTTGTAGGTGTGGCTTTTCCTCTGCCTGTTAAACTCTCTGCATCTCAATTCATGACATTTGCTTTTTTTCCCCTTATTTTCTCCCTCATCCCTCTAGTGGCAGGTGTGAGTGAGCAGCTGCGTGGTTCTTAGTTGGCGGCTGGGATTAAAAAAACCCAATTGTATTCTGCAACACAAAATACAGAAATCTTCTTCATTGGTTCAAAACATGCAACGTGCTATTTTTATACCTTCCTGAGTAATTTTTTTAGCATCAAATTGTCTTCATTTTCCTTGAATATGATTGGCAAATCCTTCTTTCCTCTTAGAATTTGTCCTTTTTTGACACAGTGTTCAGTGTTGTGAACAGGGCCACGCTGGAGACAGAGAGTGGCTGTAAGGACAGCACCCATGGCTCCTTGTTTGCCAGTCATGTAAGGACTTGATGTTTCAGAGCCATGCTAAGAATTAAAGAAATTAAAGAGGAAAGCACTTTACAAGTTTCTGCACAGTGTTAATGCAGTGCTACAAGGAATATAAAGTAAGAAAGAGTTTAAACATATGATCATACACCATCTTTTTCACAGGGATCCCTCATTTATTCACAGCACAGAATGGATGGTACTTATTTCAAAAGCAGCTGTTTAATTTTTTTCCTCCTCATTGTTTTCATGTAGTTATAACATTATTCAAGCTCTGCTCTGAAGACAGAATTTCTAATTTCCCTTTGGGCTCCTTTAGAGCAATCAGCACTAAATACCTAAATTTCAGAGTGAATGGATATATTTATTTTCATGAGGCCTTTGTACAGTGAACGTCTCGTTAACTTTGTTTATCAGACAAGCCAATACCTCAACTCCATTGGTGTTTAGGTAGCCCAACTTGGTGCTGCAATCCCCCTATCACCCACACACACACTCTAGCCCATGGCCACCAATTCCTGCCCTCTGGCTACTTCTCTCTCTGGTTCAAGTGTTCACACAAGGATTGCTGCTTATCACATCCAGGTAGCTGTGAAGAATCTGAGTGCAGCAGACCTACAGCCTTTCCCAGCAAGGATCTGAAAACAAACTACCATAACCCACAGAAAATATACTTTCTTCTGGCAGACAACTTACACATCCAAAACACAGTGCCTAGAACCATTGCTCTAGGATGGGCTTCCTGTGGGTATGATAAAGCAAATTTCTCACAGCTGCAACATTAAGTAAAGTTACTTTGTGGCTAGAAACACTTAAAATTGACTTTCTAATAACCAGAATGGTATGAAGTAATCCATGAAGCAGTTTTTCATGTATATCAAAATCGCAAAATAAGTGGCCATTTGCAGGCAGGCCTGACACATCCTGACACTGTCATCCTGGCTAAGATTTAAATTTTGAGAGTTTTCTTATTCAAGACTGGAAAAAACTAACTGGGAAATATGCGTTTGTGGTAAGAATTTATTCTTTGTTTGTGAGAAAGCAGCTGCACACTCTTTCCTACCATTAAACCACAACTAGATCCTGCAGTATTCACTTAGAAGAGGTCAGATTTATCTTTAGGGACTTGGAGGTGTCTTATCCTATTATTGCTTTATTTTGCATCTGGGGAGTGCAGAGTGCTGAAATATTCCTATGGCTATTACCCAGTCAACATTTCTCTCTTTGGATTTCTCCATAAAACATCTCACAAGGCCACAACGTAGATCCAACTTAAACCATGCCAAAGGTCCTATGAGCACACCCCTGTGTAACTAAAGACTAAAGAGCTTTTAAACTACTGCTTCTTTTCCTGAAAGGAGAAATTTGTAAAAGCCTTGATATGATGAGTGTTGAATTCCCCTGCATTAAAACAGTTCCTTAAAAGCCTCTATTGAAGTTTACATATGGGAAATTTTGATTAAAAAAAAAACTACAGACAAGATAGTCACTATAACATAAGTGCCCCACTGCACTGGGTGGTTAATGAGTGTTCACGTATCATGTGACTTTTGAAATTTAGGAGCGACATGGCTTCATTGTGATGAGATTATTTTGAATTTTTCAAGGTTCTTGCTGCCCCTCCTCACTTGGCAGTGCTGGCAAATATAATGGGTATGCTTTCACTTCCATCATCTATACCAAAATGGAATTATTAACTAATACATCACCCAGGACATTCCCTGGCAGAATCCTACTCAGTTAATCCTTTCATTTAGACTGTGAAATATTAATAATTTTTGCAGGCTTTTGTCCAGTCAGGAAATCCCACCTTTCAAACAAAGGACTGTCATCCATTTGACCATGCTTACTGGAGGCATTACTTACATTCTACAACACATTATACAATACAATTTCCATCATTATAGCAGTCATAAAGAAGTTTCTGATGTTAGGCATCAGGGATATTACATCTCACTGATGCACAGAGACAACAGGAGCCAGAAGTGGTTGTAGGGTGCTCTCTTGAGCCAGGCTGTTTTTCCAGGGTGGAATTCTATTCTGTGGTATAGCATTCTTCTGTTACAAACTGGTGGCTAATCTGCCAGCCTGTCTGGAAAAGTGGGCAGTACTGATCGGCAGCAAAAGTGCTGAACAGCTTGTGGCTTTTACATATTCATCTACCTTAAATTCATACTTTTTAAAAGCACAGCTTCCAGAATGCTGAGTAACTGATACTGATGCTTACTGTAGCAGCAATTCCCAAAGCTAATTCTCTTGGCAAAGGGGAGCTACAGTTCCTGGGTGCGCTCAGAATCATCTGGAAAGATGGAATGTGTGTCCATCCACTTCTCCCTGTTATTTACACTGCTTCTTCCCCAAACTGATATAACAATAATCAACCTGTATATTTCCAGTAAGTATATTTCCATAAGTATATTTTCATAGGGATTTATCACCACAGAGGAGAACAATGGCACTACATTTTTGGTTTTGTTTTCAATTATATCAAAAAATACTGAAAAATCTGCTCAACTAAAGGAAGGAGACTACACAGATAGACAAGTTAAGCTAAACCTGTCAAAAGAAATTAAAACACAGATTCCCCCACTCACTCCATTCCTATAACGAAAGTGAAGAAAATTAGGAGAGAAGAGAGAGAAGAGAATGCAAGGACAGGTATGAAGTCTATTAGCTTTGAAGGTTTGCAGGGTTAGTGGCTTCAAAGCAGCATGTATAGTGGGGCTGTCTGAAACTGATGCTAGAAAAAATCGAAGTCAGACAAAAAAGATAATATTCTCTCTGAGTTTGTTACTATTAGTAAAAAGTTTAAAGTTCTATTCATAGAAAATTAGAAGAGAAACATAAGGGTTTAAAGTAGGTAGAACTCCAAAAATCAGTATTTTGCCTTAGTTTAAGGCACATAGTAAGTTTTAATGCATAAACAAAAGCACAAATAAATTATTTAGCGTTTTGGGTTGGGGTTTTTCCGCTAGGGAGAAGGATATTTTTTTATTCCAGAATTCTGAAGAAGTTGGAAAAGGAAACCACATATCAAGAAGTGAGAATTTACAATGGAGCTTTCATTCAGAGAAAGGTACCATCAATCTGGAAACCAGCTCATGGCTCAACAGAATATTAATTTAGGTTCAAAAAAGAAGCATTACAAGAGGAAATGAGTTGGGAAAACATCTTATTTGAGCAAGAGTTAAGACTCTGTAATAGTTAGGGCTCAAATAAGTCTTTACTGAAAAAAAAGTGGGTAAGTTGAAAATAGACTAAACGTGCAACAGTGTGAAAATGGCAGGTTGTCTCATCAAGCGTTTTTCACAGAAGCACATGATCAGTATTCCGGGCAAGGAAAATGCTCTACTTTTCTTATCTTTGGAATGCAGTGGAATTTGATGCAACAACATGTAGGAAGTAAATATTTCAAGGGGAGAAGGTGGGAATTTGTACAAGAATAAAGGGACGCAGGTTTGCCTGTAGGGGAGTTTAAAAAAACCAAAAATCATCCCTTGAGGATGTGTTTTCGTGGACTCCTCAGAAATGTTAGAAGTCAACTGGGGGTCGATACCTTTACTGATGATCTCAGCATAATATGCTGTTGTGTGCTTCTGAGGAAAAGCTCAGAGATACTCTTGTAAGAACAGTGGATCAAATAGAATCCAAAACCTAAGATAAATTACAAGAGTCTTTTTTTGCTGTAAAACTGCCCACAGAATTCCAAACTCTCTTGAATTTATTGCTAACCCATCAAGAATTTGCATAGGTCTAAGCACTTGGGGGGATGAGGGAGGAGTTACAGGATCATGAGAAATACACTAAGAAAGTGTATTTCAGAACACTCTTGATAAAATAAAAAAAAAAAAAGTAAAATTCTAATCCAGAAAATGCATGATGTATGCATTACTGTTCACTTTTAAAAACAAAGATTAGCCATATGATTTTTTTTCAGATTTTAAAGCAAACTCAAAATTAGTCCTTGAGGGACAAAAAATGAGCATGCCAGAAACATGAATCAATTTACATTTCTTCACATGCCCCATTGGAGATATATGTACACCTCAGGCTAGAATGACAGAATGATCAGCAACGTGACTCTGCAACTCTGATCTGGGTAAGTATTCGGAGTCATGTAAAATTAGGAGCATTGCTGTTTGCTTCCATCCCTGTCACTGCAAATGTACTTTTTTAGGGTTTAAACACACTCTTAGTTACTTCTGTGCATGAAGAAGCAGATAAAAAGGCCTTTTCTTGGCTCTAATAAGGAGTGATGAAAGGAAGATATGATTTTACAGTTTTAACTTGTATGATTTCCTTTGCAGATGTTGTCTTCTCAACTCAACTAGAAATTATGTGTACATGTACACGCATGTATTCCCAGGGTGAAAAGGTCCAGAGTAGATCTTTAGCTCTTGATGTGATCATGCTGTAAAACACTAGGCTGCATGAAGGAATCAGCTAGCACCAATTGCAGAGCTGTTATTAGGGTCTGTGTGTGAAGTGAAATCATAGAAATGGTTCAAAATCTGCAACTCATAGGTTTGAGAAGCAGTTTAACCATATTATGGTTAAAACTATGTAGTGCCTAACTAATGTCTAAGCATTCCTTAGACTACAGGAATATTCTAATAATTAGGTATTTAATAAATAAGATGAAATTTTAAAGATATTTTATAATTGCAGATAGGCCATGCTACAAGAACATGTCCTGTGGACAGATGAGAAATGCCTCCAAGCATAAATAGTCACTCTTCAATGGGAGAAAAGAAATCAGTCTTTGATGCTTTCCTACTTTTTGAAAAACAACCAGCAAATCCAAAGTATTCTTCACTGCTAATACTGAATTTATATCAACAAGAGTTGTATAGTGCTTTTCTGCTGTGGTCTCTGTTACAGAGGAACTGCCTTATTGCTCTGCATCTTTTGTCTGTTTGAATTTCCTTTCTCTATCTTTTTTCTTCGTTACTTCTTCTCCCCAGAGCTTAGATATTCTTTAAATAGAATTTCAATTTTCCTTTAATTCATACAGAAGAATTTGTGCTTTGTAGACAATTACTCTCAGACTCATGACAGAGGTTTTAGTCCTGTGAGCCTCTGTTCACACAATTTAATTTCTTGATCTGTCATGCTATCAATATTTTCCTTGCCCTTTTGACAATAGGCATGTCTATGTTTTTAGCATGTCAGCTGTATTTAAAACAAAAATCCATTAACACTAATACAAAATTACCAAGCAGACCATATTTTATAATCTGTACTCTAACAGTACAGCCATTTCTGCCATTACTGTTTGCATGTATAACATTACAGTTCAATGAACTCTGAAAGCTGGAAGGGATAAACATGAAATGACTGCACGGTCATGTCCTAAGTAATAAAAACACTGCCATAAACAGACAGCCAGAAACATGCTCAAACAAGGTAAGGAAAGTATCTACCACTTAGCTTGCATTCACAGTATTATATAGTATGCATTTTAACTACTACAAAATAGAAAAATTCTTCCAGAATTTCTGAGCATACCTGTGAGAGAACACTAGGTAGAATGTCAAACATGAAGAAAGAAGATATTCTTCTCCTTCTCACTTTGTTCTCTACCATAGCATCCTGTATTTGATCCACAATTTGTAAAGCTCCTTTGACATCTTGGTTGTGAATACTAGCTGTGAACATCACAGCTGCACTCAAGACACAAATTAACACCCTCAAGATCAGGCAGCTGTGGGGACAACTCATACAGTGTCATTACTTACCTGCAAAGCAGCCCTTTAAAAAAAATATTTATCCTGCAGATAATGTGTGTAAGCAAGTCATTTTAATTTCTTTTCCAAGCTAACATTTCTAATGCTACTTGCTATGTTACACTTGAGCCTAAAACTGCCTCATTCAGTAAAGGATTTTTCAGTCACTCTGGCCATGCTTTGAACAGGGTCCCCAGGCTGAACAGCTGCAGAACTTAATCTGGCTTCTCAGTAATGAATTCATTCACCTCATTCATACACAAGTCATGCATAAGTACCACAACTTTAAAGTAAGACCAAAACCAATCTTTTTAAATCAAGTGAATGTACAGTAGACTTGAAGTGAAGAAGCTGGCACAGAGTTCACAAAGGATTTGCTGTGTTAGTGAAGAAGCTGTGCACATTGCTGCTGGAAAAAATTTCTTTCAGTGTTGCCATCGAATTCTCTTTCTCACTTACAAAATTATATCAGTCATTGCTCTCCCCTGGGAAGAGGAATAAGCAGCTGATATCCAGCAGCACCCTTTAAGATGGGCCCTTTGAGGAGGTCTGTAGTGCAGCCATAGGTTTAAGGAAGTCTTTCTTCATGCTTGCCCTCTAACCTGGATGTTAAGGTGGCAAATGAGCCCTTTTCTAGGAGTCTCCCAAAAAGTTGCCAAGGCATCCTGGCAACATCTGTCCAACACAGTGCATTTCAGCTGAGCAATCTGCCTGGCTGGTTACCTGGGTCAGGCGCAAAACAGCCAGTAAGATGAGAATCTCCACAACCAGCATGCTGGACTGCCATCAAGCCTAGAGTTTTCCTACTTTTTTATTGGTAGGGCAGAGAAATTTGAAGGAACACTGTTAGAAGTAGGAAAATGATGCCACTATGGACAGTCCAAAGCTGAAATTACACATTTTATATTTAGCCTTTCTGTTGTGGGCCGTTTTGCTATTTCATGTGCCACAAGGTGCTCTGTAATGGCAGATCAGATCAATCAAGAGTGTGTTTACAAGGACTGTGGTATACATAGTCCTTCAATGCCCTTCTGCTCTACACTAGAAATACAGGGGAATATATCTGTTTGAAATTAATCTTTCTTCTTTGTATTACTGTCTGTGGTTTAGAATGAAAAACCTTAAATTGAAAAATAAATTACATGAGTTCTAGATAATTCCTTTGTAACTCATAGAGCCATAGTATGGGACACTTCACTGTTTTGCCATGTATTTATATTGGGCTACACATAAATTTTCTTAAAGGAACACTTAAAAGGCTTGTGAAGAAAATTCAGATGTCTGAATGTCTTTGTCACTGTAGGTGCTAATGCACCAGACAACAGCAGTATTTCACTTTAAATGTAGTTTTTCAAAAGAGTTGTAACTTCTTGACCTGCAGAATTTCATTCTGCAAGTTGGAGTTTGTGTGTTGTAGGAGAGTCTCTTGTCCAGTTTTTATTTCACAGCCAAAGCTATCTACTTGAAAAAAACTCTGAATTGAGGCCACCAACAAGGCATTTGAAAAATTATGCTTGTTCAGTCCATTCTACATGTGCAAGTTTTGCTTTGCTGGATGTTCCAAAATTCTCTAATACATTTCTCAGCAACACATTTCTTTTCATCTCAAGTGTAGTGCCTCACATATTTAAACAACTGTTTGAATAAATACTGGAATGGGAAGTCATTGTTATTCTGATGGGATACAGTAGTGTCTGTGTGGCTTTTGTTTGTAAGAAGTGCCACTGTTGCCAGGAGACTCGGAGGGAAGATGTCAAAAGACAACAAACTGAAAGGACAGACTATCTGGACTATCCCAAAACCTGCCTCTTGCATGTTAACAAATTTAGGCAGTGTTTCTTTCCTCACTGACTTCTGCGACAACAAAACTGGGTTGCTAGTTTCACTTAGGGAAAAGTTGGAAAGGATCCCATGAGGTATTGTTAAATTTCTGACACCAAAGAAACAGCTAAGTTATCTCTGCTTCCAATAGCTTTTCTATGCATTCTTTGGATGTAGCTAAATCACCCTTACAAGAAGCTTATAAATGTTGCTAGCCTTCTGAACAGACTCTGCTGTATGGTGTTTTCCTAAAGCAAGATCTCTAGAAAGTGTAGCTGTAAGACCTTCTAAAACTGTGCAGATATTGATTGGGTTTGGTTGTTATAACAGGATACAGTTTAAGTCCTGATGCTGTGCCCTCACTTTATTGTGCAGGTGCATAAGTCTGTCAAAGAAACAATGGCATTAAAAAGGAAATTACTCAAATTCAGATGAGAAATATGATAGAAATTAAACTGGCAGCAGTGTAACTTTAAATTGCAACTTTCATAAAGATACATATGAAAGCACCTTTGACTGAAAGAGGACCACTGGATTTCATTACCAAAGTGACACCCACAGTTCAGAGGCAGCCAGCTGTTTTTGTCGTTGGTGCTGGTGAATCAGACTATAAATCAGTGCTCCAGATGGCCTCCCTTGCAGCTGCACTCAGCGGGGCCACAGAGAGGAAGTGCCCAACTGTGATGTCACACCCACTGACTTATATTCGACTGTTTTTACTGTGGATCCTCTTTCATTTTCTCTTTATCTACAACTCATTTCCTCCATGCTAAAGGTCGCTGGCTCCATGTGCTGCTCCCTCACAAAGTCACACAAAAAGCCCCCTTGCAAGCCACTCAAATGAATTCCCCCTGCCCAGATCTTTACTGTAGACCTCGATCTGCCCCAGCTCTACACACTGTCCCACAGCCTGGTCCTTTCAGGCTCTGCAGCCACCACATAGCCCTTCTGTGATGGCACAGTGACATTTCCCACTTTCTAGGTATGATGCATTTCCATTGCTCCTTCCCCTCCCAGAAAAGGAGCTCCTAATTGCCGGTGCTGCTGCACTCTCCCTGCTGTCTGCTGGAGGCAGCTCTCAGCTCTCAGCACCCTCCCTGCTCTCAGCAAAGGCAACCCAGAGCTACCTGTGCAATGGGCTGGTTCTTGGCAGGCTGGCTGCCCCTGCAGTCACCAGCCATCACAGAGGTGACTCGCACCTCGCTCCTGTGTGCCCGCGTTGTAGGGCAGCCCTTGGGATAATGCAGGCTTTTGTGCACCTCTGTTCCAGGCTGAAGGCTGAGGGAGCGTGTGGTGAGCACACTGTGCCAGCTCCAGGTTTCCCAGGCAATCGAGTGTTCTTCTTCTGCGGCTCATTTGTGAGCATTGAGGAATGGACATCATGCAGTGTTGTCAGTGTATCAAAACAGTTTTCAGAAATAAACTACAGATGTTACATGATATCCTCAAGATTACAGTGTTTGCTTGATTGGGAGGGCACCTTTCTCAATCATAAGAAAGTTTTGATTTATTCAACAAAAATCCATGTGTTTCTTCATCTTGGAGAAAATACAGTGGAGAAAATACAGTCTGAGGTACAAGATGCTTATCATATATTGACTAAAAATGTTGAAGGGCATATGAAGTAGGGAAAAAACCCTAGAAAAGATGGTTTTACTCTCTATTTCCTATGGCTATTGTAATAAAACAAATCAGCTTATTTGAATGAAAGAGGGAGAAAGAATCAGTTGTTTAAGGTGGCAATAGTTGCCCTCTAGTTAAATATATCACTAGCATTCAAGAGGGTGATTTATTAGTATGTGTCTCTCATTCATCATAAAGAATAAAAAATCATGGCTTCAAGACAGACTGTCATCATAAAGCTTCATCTAAATCTCATTGAAAACAGTAGAAAGATTCATTCTGCTTACTGAGTTTTGCATCAGACTTTGTAATTAAAAAAACCCCACTTTTTAGACTTCCTACTATGTGCTATTCAAGCCTTCTCATACAATTTATTCAATATGAAACAGTTACATTCACATGTGACAAAGCATCACAAGGGACTTCACTTCTACTGCTGTCTCAATAAATTCAGTTTCTGCATGCAGAATTCCAAGGTTCCAGGTTGCTTAGAAGTTGCAATTCTTTTTGGTAAAAGACTTAAATATTAATGTAGAACATGAGAAAAATTACATGATATTTTGGAGAACTGCCATATTGTCTGAAAACCATCTGAAGCTAAAATGAATGTGAAATTTATCTTAGAAAATGTCAATGTAACTTCCTATAAAAGTTGGAGCAGTACTATGCACTGGGCATCTGGAGTTTAAGATCCTGTCTTTTACAGGCTCTGCTGTTATGATCGCTAGATGGTTACTAGGCCCTTGTAAATGTGAACACTTTCAGGAACTGTGATTGCACATGGCAAAATTTATTAGTATTGGAGGCCAAATTACAAGGATAACAGAGAAAAGAACAGCTTTGAAATTCATAGTCTCAGATTGTTCTGAGGTCACAAAAATAAATAAATCATAGCCCAGCTACCACCCTAAAGGAGTTTTAGTACCTCATTTCTTGCAGGCCCAGCTGTATTTAAAAATTAAATACAGAAGGAAAACACTTCATCAGTATAGAACTCAGGGTATGTCTGCATCATGGAAAGCAGCATGTTCTGGGCAAATGTGGCATGAACTAACTTCAGAAAAGTCCCTTCAGATCAAGACTGTGCCAAAGCTCATGAACATTCTGCTGTGCTCCATTGGCATTCAATCAGGCACTGAGCTGACAGCTGGAACCCTGTGCTCTGTACTGCTGTCCTTCAGAGTTACACCCAAAAGGCATTCACTGCCTTAAAGCATCTACAGCTGAAGATGTAAAAACTGATTTTTATACTAACATCATTCTGCCAATACTTTCAAACCCGAAGGGTGTTATTACCATGCTCAACTTTTAGTGCATTTATTGTACAGTCAATTAATTACAATGAGTCACTGCTAAAACACTGTACAGGGTGAGATGGGCACAATTAACAGGAAACATATTTTATGTGGCTTCATATCTTCATTATTTTATTCAACCCTAGCCATTTACAGAGTGATGTCAGTGTGATAACCTGAATGTGATGTACAGAACAGTCAGTTACAGTTTCTTACATGCTCAGAAATACTCAAGACTGTGCACCATGAAAAGAATAAAGAGAGAAAAAAGGGGAAACAGTTCAGAATAAAAAGAAAACAGAACTTAATTTAAATCCATGTCTTGAAAGAAAAGCTTGAAAGCTTATGTTATGTTGTATTATATAGAAAAATGTAACATATGAAAAAATTTAGGTAAATTTGCTGTCTGAAGTGCAAGTTAGTGTCACACAATCTGCTTTAATGATTATTTTTCATATCTCCAAGGATATATCTATTAAAAAGACCTGATTTCTGGAAACAACAATTAAGCAGAAAATGAGAAACCTAATAAACTTTATTTTGATGTTTATGGTCTGTTACAGATCTTTGCAGACTTAAAATCCAGATAAAAAAGAAATTTTTCATTGCATAAATGCATGCCTTCATTCCTGTGCTAGAAGCAAAACCTGAGAAAATTAAGAAGCAATTGCAAGAGTGCATGCTGTCATACTGGAAGGAGAGAAATTATTTCACTAGCATTAAACAAGGCATAAGCTGCCTGGATGAGGACAGCAGAAGAGTGCTAAGCTTCCACAGATGCTGACTTTATAGCACTTTTCCACTACTACTCAGAGAGTTATTTAAATATTCCTTGCAGTTCACCCGTGCTTCTCTCCAGTCTCTCATGATTTCCTCAATTTTTTTTTTCTTTCCTTTTTGATCCTTGCAGCTTTCAAAGTTGACAGTCTCTTTTCTCCCCTGCATTCCACTTTCCCTTTTTAAACACTAGCAGATTCCAGATATCACCTGCACACTTTCCTGTGGCTCCTGCTCAAGGCCTGGGTGACACTGTCCCAAAACTGATCTTGCTGCTACCATATCCCTTCTCCACGCGGTTGCCTTCTTTACTTTCTTCATCCCCTTTTCATTTTGTTCTGTACCCTTCTCTCTGAATTCTTGCATTGCATCTCTAACATGATTCCTAATTGTTGTTTCTGAAGAGTTGAGATATTCATGATCTTTCATCTTCCTCTTCATTGCCATTCCTGGGTCGCTGTGTCACATACACTGTCATAGAGGTGACCTTAGTTTTTCTCATACAGAGAATAATTTAGGCACTGGGCATCTCAATCTCTTTCCCTACCTTGTCACTTCTGGATTGGTAGCTTCCCCCCTTCTTAGAGCAGCAGCCTCAAAGCTGCCTTCCTCCATTTGCTCTCATATCAAACATACCCAGACATTAACCTGTTCTCTGGAGCTAAGCTCTTCAGTTTCCTGCGTTTTTGTCTTTTCTGTTAGTCTGCTGAATTCATTCAAGTCAATAATCTGTCCATCCCCTGGTCTGCGCATTACATCTTATTTTAAAATAATGACAAGTCTTAGATCTAAATCCACACGAAAAAAGCTATTATTGAATTGTAGTCTTCATAATGTGCTATTTTAACCTGTCTTTTGCTGCAGTTCTCCATTCTAACAATCCCTCAGTCTTTAGGATTTTTTACTTCCTGTTATACACCATCCACGACTTTTCTGTCCGCAGCCCATCCTTCCTTATTCTAGCTCTTAAGATGATCACTGAGTTCAGTGCTTCATGTTTCTCTGTCCACAGCTCCTGTTCATCTCAGCCATTGGAAGACCCTTAGGAGGAGCTACTAACTCACAGACCCATCTTGTTCTCTGCTCTGGGCCTTGCTGTGGAAATCCTTTAACCAATGTAGATTCCTCTATGTCAGCTTCATTTTCTCTTCTGTTTCTCCTTATCTCTTCCCTTTCTGGATGATGGGCGAGCTTCCTGAACAAGGTACTAATACATATCATTAGTAAAAATTATTATTTCTGAAAATTATCTTAGGAGGTGGAGATAGATAACATAAAAAGCATTCTTACAATCACTATCTGTCAGTAATATTATGTATCTTTTCAGGACACATCTGAAAAAAATTTTAAGCTTTCTATTTTTCAAAAAAGTCCTGCATTTGGTTTCCTGCATGGGATAAGAAAACAAAGATTACAAAAGATTAATATGCTTGTTGGATATGGGAAAAAGCTTACTAATAGTTGTTGGGTGACTTCTTATAATTTACAGTAGCATCTAAATCTTGAAATAAATATATTGTGAAACTTAATTATCCCTAGAGACAAAATGGGTAATTTTTCTTACATTAAAAATGGAGGTAACATATCACTGTTTTTATTCATATACATACTTCTTGGCCGAAAAACTTGTCCCTTCAAAATCCCTAGTATTAGAATCAGTCTTTTATTAAGAAAGAATTACGGGTTAACAACAACCCTTTTAACATGTGTGTGCAGTGCATATTAAAAAAAACGAACTATGAAAGTCTAAACAGGTTTGCAAAGCTTATGTTTACAAAGCTTTACTTCCAGAAGTAAGATAGAATGAATTGCATAGTTCTTTTTAACCACAGAGTGTAAGACAACAAAGATTGGATTATGCTTTGCAATATCTGGAATCAAAATGTTTTCAAAACTCTTGACCATGGATTAAGGATTTTCAAAGAGAAAATTTTTATTGGAAAGTATCTAAAGGAACTTATTTAAAGGAGAACCTCTGCCCTCTCAATTCTGTGTTATCTCAGGCTGCTTGATCTTTCAAAAAGCATTTCTAGAACGACCAATAGGTCAAGACAAGGCTTATGGTAGTAATTGTCTATGAAAGATCAAAGAAAACAAAAGCACTGCACTTTGCCTACTTCTGTTTCCCAATTACTGGTACATAGGAATAGTGGCTGAATTCACTGTCCGGCTTGCACAGTGAGAAAGCACACATGGCAATGACTTTTGAGGGAGAACTTCATAATTTTATCCTAATAGAAGCAAAATAAGTAATTCAGATGGAAAACATGAAAATACTGAATGGTCTGACAAGCCTGCAGAATGTCTGTGACCAGGTAGAAAACCCAAGTTCAGCATTAAAAACAGTCTTTTCTGCTGAAGATAACTATAAGGGGTGTTAGTTCTGCCCTCTTCTTAAGTACCATTTTGTGAATCAGCTCAATTTTTTAGAGGAGATAGATGTTCCTACGCACCTAAAACAGTAAGTCTTTTCTAGACATAAGGGACTCATTCATTCCAGAGACTGTCTGGAGCAGAGTAATTGCTCACAAGAACAGGTGCTCCAAGACCCAGTCAGGTGATTATCTTCAAGTGTCCTGTTCTGACACTGGTAGCAGAACCATTCAACTTCTCCACGTGTGCCTTGTGATACCTGTCCTTGTGGCTTTAAATGAACATGGTGTGTTTCTGAGATCTAATCGGGGATCAGCTGACAAAATTACTCTTGGTTCCCAATCAAGAGGGAACACTGGGTGTCCAGCTCTGTGTCTGCTTTGAGTCTTCTGTGACTGGAGCTAAAGCTCTGGCTCCATCACCCTTTTGAACTTATTTAACCTGGGCTAAAGCTTCCTAGAGCTTGCCAAGGCAAGCAGAGTTAAAGCCCAATTAAAAGCTGTAGACGCATTAAAGGTTTTGGCATATAATGTCTTTGGCATACAATGACAGACAGTATCTCTGCAATTACTTTGCAAACAGGAAGAATACTGAATCTTATTGAGTATCTTCTTTGAAAATGATAATTATAACAGTGTCACCTGCTGGGTAACTTGCAGCCATCAAGTTTATTAATTTCCATTACTTTTCCTGAACGCTGCGTTTCTCTCTCATCTCAGAGAGGCACATAATTTTGTATTTAATTACAAATTCAATATGCATCTTGAAATTATTTCTGAAGACCTTTCATAAAAATATATATTTTTTGCATACAATATATTTTCAATTGGTCTCAAAACACTGATAAACTCTACAGAACTGAAACTCACAAGCAATAAATATGAACTTTTTTTTTTTTGCAGAGGACAGTTATATAAAAAGAAGTTTAGTGATTTTACAAAAATCCCAAATTCAATTCTCAGTCCCATTTTTTACTCTTCAACCATTCTCTTTAACCATGACAGTTCTGATCACTGTCACTTCATGGGCTATGCACTTCTTTGATGATGTTTTGATTTTCATCCATCTGAAATAGTGTATTACTAGCAGAAAAGAAGATATGTAAGTATGTTGTTTAATACTGCTCAGTTCCTAGGAAGTCAAACCCTTAAAAATGGATATGTTTAAGAAGAAAAGGGAACATAGACGAAGAAAGACATTTTAGAAAAACACCTGAGATAACTGAAAGGTCATCATCATCATCATCATCGTCATCATCAATCATCATCATCGTCATTTTGGAGAGATAAACCACTCCTTTGGTTCCTCATAATCTTCTGCAAGAAATAACCTTTTAACAGAATGCACTGTTTCTCATAATTCCGCATTAACTCTGAAAAGTTCTCCAAAACAGGATAAAGCATTACACCAGAAAGGACTGTGTGTGCCTTATCTAATCTCTGTAAAGGGACCTGACTTTGCAGCGCTGTCCTATCAGGGCTACAAACATTCAGACTGTTTGACAGAAGAGTGTCTTCTCTTCAGTTGAGTATGGAGAACATGAATTTCCACATTAATAAGAGATTTAAGGTTGATAAGGTATCCGGTAAGTTGCAATAACAGGTTTATACAGCGCTAGGCCATTATATTTGTTCATTGTATTAGCTTTTCCTCCCTCATGAATTGGAACAAACTACCCAGACTCTACAGATGATGGTACTGTTTCATTTATTCAGCAATAGAAAGGACCATGTTTCCATGTCATTTATTAAGCAATAAAGCGTTTTCACACCAGAAAAGTCAGTATCTGGTCCAACAAGTGATTAACAGTGTATCTGAAAAGAAGAGGAAGCTTTATATGCATTTTCCAGATTTGCAATGCCATCTATAAAATGCAGATGTCCCTTGGGGTAATTAGTTTGTACCCTGAAGCAAGAAGCTTGTTTATCATTACATAATTAAATTAACTATGGCTACAAATGTAATTAATGACCTGAATATTTTCCAATATTTAGGAAAAAAAAAAAAAGCAGCAACATTGTAAACCAGTGATCTCCTCAGGCTGATTACAGTGGACATAGCATAGAATCATAGGATACAAGAAACATTTAGGTTGGAAAAGACCTTTAAGGTCAAGTCCCAATCATTAACCTCTTAAGTCCACCACAAAACTGTGTCCCAATGTACCACATCTATGGATCTTTTGAATACCTCAAGGAGTGGTGACACGATCTCTTTCTGGGCAGCCTGGTTGACTGTTTGATTACCCTTTCCATCTTCAAAACAAGCCATGAATTGTATTCAAAATTACGTGGGAAGAAACAAGACTTTTCTTGGTCGCCTGTGTTACATCCAGTTCCTTGGCGGCTGGGGCAAGAAAATTAATATAATGATAATAATTACTTAGGTGGAGCTTAATTTTAAAACACCAGTTCATAAAATCCCTATTAGAGAAACCATGTCATTTAATAGCAGTAACTTCAGACATGTAAATACTGTGCTGCTTCTGAGCTCACTTATTGGTGAAAAGAAGTTTGCTAAAACTATTCTATATTATCTAACCCTGGATATTGATCAGCTGCAGGACTCTTCTCTAAAAATATTTAGCTGATATACATTTACTAGTGATAACTCCTTTTGATACAATGTCTTCATAAAAGGAAATAAAATCAAATAGCCAAACTTCACAAGTATTTATAAAAATAGGATCCAGTTAGGATTGTTCTATAACCACCTGAGGAATTGTTTAATTTTGAAGTTATCTTTCAGGTGAGAACAGAATACTGACTGTATTTGCAGCTGCTTGGTTCTGATTTTCTAACTTGATTTTAGTTTTCAAAGGAAAAACCCTTAGAGCAGGCAAACTGCCTGTTTTAGTTTAGCAAAGCTCCTTCTCATCAAAGTTTCATTTAATTCATCAGTCTTAAAAGTGAAAAAAAACATAAATGAGGTAATTAAAAATATTTCATTAAAAAAAATCTTCCCTTGCCTTCCGGGAGCAAAACTGAGTATCTGCCCCTTTGTAAAGAAAACCTTTGTTAATCTTTCATTTTAAATTACTGGAAAAATGATGACTCTGAGTCATCATCCTTAAGAGATCATTCTTCCTGAAATATCATAATACAACTGAAGTACTCTCCACAATGAAAGTGGAAGGTTAGATTACCTTATTATTGATGACAGTTTACTTCAATGAGCAATTGTATAACATGGAATTTAATGATTTTTTAAATTATTTTTACAGAAATATATAAATTAAGTACCTTCAAATATAGCAGAAATAATGTTGAATTTCAGTCTGCCTGTAGATTTCCAGTATTTAATAGTTTGTGCTTCGCTACCCTGAAGTAATTTTTAAAAAAAATAAATATCAGAGCTTTATGGATATGGCCAAGTGCTTATTCTGGGCAAATTAAATTAAACCTCTGGCACATGATGAAAAGCTTGTTTCACCTAATTGAGCATCTAATGAGTGTGGATGAATTTAAGCTACTCACAGAAATTTTGTTTTTCAAAACTTTACTGATTAGCATCCATTCAGATGGAGAAAGAAACACCTGAATTTATGTACACATAAGATTTGAAAGAAAAGTTCTGAAAAGATTCTGATCTCTTCTTGAGGTTTCACTTCAAATTGAACAGTCCTGTATTGATAACTGCAGTTGTTACCACAATACACCGGCTCAATGTCTTTTGATTCATACAATTGCTTCTTCTTATTTCTGTAGGCTTTTCTGTGCAATAGTGTGTCCATTCACTAGGAGGCTGTGCTCTTCATAAGCTTTTACTCTGATCAAACTAGTATGTTCATTTTTTCCCCCTAGAATATGCACCTGGAAACTAGATATAGATTTTTTTCCATAAAAATGTCAAGCAACCAGAGGAAAGGGTGAAAAAAAATTCGGACTCTTTTGACATTATTGAAAGCTTTATACCTTTGACCTTGCTCCATTTGATGGTATTCCTCTATTAATTCTTCATCTTATTGCATTGCAAAACCCTGAGATGAGTACTTTATTCTTTTTTTACTCATTATTACACATGAATAAAATTCTGGAACCACCTTGTCTTTTGGGTTAGGATAAAGGAAGAAATTCTTCCTTTAGAAGAAAAAAGTCAAATATATTTATGCTAGAAATCTTCTCATTTTTGTGGAAACCCACAGGCTTTTAGACAAAGGATTTTGAAATTGTGTCCAAAGAAAGTGCACAGCCAGTGTTTTACACCACACAGGTTGGTCACAGTTCCATTACTAAGAGCTCATGTGGTTATCTACACTTGTTTCCTTCAATTCCACACTTAAAAAGCCCCACAAAAAACCTCTTGTACAGCAAAAATCTGATTTGACCATGTCTTTTTGAAGTTTGAACCAGCTTTTTCCCTTCAAAATGTTTTGTTCTGCCTTGCCCTTCTTTTTAAATCACTACATTTTGTGATACTGCCTACATTGAGACCCTAATCCCTTCTTGCACCTCCCTACTGCTTTTATTTGTTCAGGCTTTTCTTACTATTTCCATTGTCTAGAAATGGGTGCTTTCATTTATATAATTTATCCATTTATCCTATGCCTACACTGAATCTGAAGATGTAATTGATGTACATGGAGGCATGCCCCTACAAGCCTTAAAAACTACCTGATTCTGTTATATTTCCTTTCGGTGCAAACCTGTCAGTAATTTGAATGACTTGCTCTAAGACGTGAGTCTCTTCACCCTGAAATCTGAGCCTACTTCTCCCCTGCACTGCTCCAAAATTGCCTGGTTTTAGTGCTAGCACAGATATATATCCTAAAGTGTGCCAGTCATCTTAATTCTGGCAGCATAGATCCATTTATAGTGAATTTCAAACCCAGAGCAATATGTGCCTTATTTCATTGGAATGATTCTGTTCCTCACCTTCAGAGAGAATAATTTGTCTGTGTCCTGCTTCCACACGTTTCCAGACTATGGTTTCTTTGGCTAAGATTCCCTCCATTTCCTATACACACTTCTGAAAGTGCATTATGTGATTTGCTGACAAAATAAGGTTTGTTTCTATTCTCAGATGAAATCAGATAGTACACACTGCTCACTGATGTCCCATGTTTCTGAGTTTCAAAGCATCTGGTAGCTGAAGACATAGGTGTGAACTTAACCGTTTCACTGCTGCTGGTCTTCCCTCTGATGAGTTCTGCAGACAGCAAGTTGTGCTCCACATTCTCCCAGTTTTTGGTATGGGAACTAGGGCATGGGAGTATTTTCACACAGAAATGTGGAACGATAAATCTAAATAAATGTTGATTTTCTTTACTATAAATGTTGATTTCCCAATGCAATGTGAAATCTGTGAGACTAAGATTATGGGCTTTTTTTTTTTATTTCTACTAAATGAGTTATGAGGTATTGCATTTGGACTTTCTGTTATATAACTCATGTTCCCAGGGGCTCCAGCTCCTCCCAAGTATCTTGCATCCTTTCTGATATTTTAAATTATAATATTTACAGTAAATGACATACCATGGACTAGGAAGTATTTTCAGAGGTGGAAATAGTCTTCCAATGAAGTAGGTGGGAACCACTTACATATTGAATGTTTTTGTACTCATTGATTTTAAGAATCCTTGTGAGCCTGTAAAGATGGAAAAACCAACAAAAACAAGCTCTTTCCATTTTCTCTGGGGGAGTAAATAGACAAGGATAAGAGTGCCAGTCTCCAAGACCCCTGCTAGCAATAATAGTTTGAGATACTTGTTCCATTTTGGGTAATGCTTGCTTCCCATATAGACTGAAAGACTTATGTATTAGAGAGCTCCTCTGCATTGAATATACCTCATTTTGTTTGCCTCACACACAGACAAATGGTCTTCAGTTTTAAGCAGAGGTTTTCACACTGCTGAAATAAGGATCATGCTAATACTCCTTTTGGAGTCATCTGTAGATAACCGAAATTGTTCTTTCCAGTTGTTCCTGACCACTGCTGCTTCCTCAAGGAACTCCTTCAGCTTCTTCTATTTTGTAGCAAGGCTTCCATTTAGTGTTAGTCCAGAGCAGCATTCTCAGATCATTGTGCTGAGCAGATAGATTAGGTACACTTCTTACCAGGTGTATTACACTGAGGGATATTTGCTGGAGCAAAAGTATTACCAATGGCAATAGCTGTGCTCTCTGTTACTCCTAGGCTTTCTTCTCTTGGGGAGATCTTTGTACACTTTGCTTTATAGAATTAACTGTGTGATACCCAGGCCTGTTTTGGTCATTATTATTAATGAATACCTCTTCTGGCAGCACACTCTTTTGTACATCAATGGGTAGCTAAGAATCATTTAATAACCTATTTCCTTTCATTTTTTAATGGAGAATTTGACTGTGGTATTATTGGGTATTCACGATTTTGTGCATTTTATACAAGCCCTTGCAAACACTTGCAAAATTATGTCATTAAGTTTCTTGCAAAATTTATACACAAGCTGAGCTTTTTCTTGGCTCCAGTATCTTCCTGAGCAGTTGTTAGAGCTCTGTCTTTCTAAATTAAGTTCATTTGTATGAGGTAGCTTAGATTTATTTATTTATTTATTTATTTATTTATTTATTATAAATTATTCTTTTTGCTCTGGAGTGATGCCCACATTTTATATACTTCATTCTGGTCTGGACTATTTCTGATGAGAGCTAAATTTCTTTGTCAAAATCAGACAAGGATTTTCGGGTTTTTCTTTCACTTCCTTTCCCTTCCCCCATTTTTTTGTTCACCTGTCAAGGTTGGGTCCTCTTTCTAGGTTATCTATCATGTCTTAATTCTTTAATTAAGTCAATGGCTTTTTGCAGTTTCATTATTTTTAAATACAACACACCCAAAGTCTTTACTGTTACATGAAATTAAAAAATACCCCTTGAACTTCTTCTGTGGCTTCAGCTAGATTCCTGTTGGATTTAAAGGCTGTGTATCACAGTTAGCCATTTGGTAGTAACATGATTAATCATCAAAATATCTTTTGTTTCTTGCAGACACAGAATGAAATACTTTTCCATCCTCTGTACTTCTGTGCATTTTATCGCTGTTGAGCTCTTCGGCCTTTTGTTCTGGCTCCATTTCATGGCCCTGTGGGATTCAGCAGCTGCCCACTGGTTCTAGCACATAATCCTCCATGGGCTCATCTTTATGTCTGAAACCAGGATGATAATTTCTGCACTCAAACCCAATTGTGGATGCAACCAGTCCCATTGCTGCTCTTTACCTTTGGAGTGGCAGTGAAGAGCGAGCTACCATCTTCAGGCAGGGATATCAGCTGGTGCCACACCTATCTCAGTGCTGTGCACAAAAAGGTTCAGAAATTTCCCAGGATTCTTCCCTGCTGTGTGCAGCATAGAAGGATCTCACCTGGGACATCAGCAACCCACATCCGCTCGTTCATAAGGAGAAAATGTGTCCAACTTAATTCTCTGCAGCCTGGTCTCTTGTACATTGGTTTTGGATACAAAATAAAAATTAACAGCTTTTAAAAAACAACCACATTAAACAACCATTATTAAATCAAAATAGATACAAATTGCCTGCTTCTTTACAGACTGGAAGCTGGTAGGTAGGAAAACAGTTACATGTTATCTAGATTGCTGAATCATCATGAAGATATATTCTTCCTCAGAAACTCTTTTTTATTCTATTTCTGTATTTCAAATACTTATGGAAATAAGAAAGAAGATATTTTTCTTCCCTAGAGTGAGTAATTTCATTACAAAGATCCAGGAAATATTATCTCATTTATAAGCTATGAGAAAAGTTTGTCTGTAAATTCCAAATTATAACTGAAATGTTAAGTTTAAATCAGTGAAATTTGATCGAGTGTACTCCAATATCTTTTTTTATCACTTATTTTGGGGCTTAGAGAGCCACTGATTCACTCTGCTAGAGCAAATCCTTTACACAAGATAGAAGACATTAGGTTCACATGTCCTTATCAGGCAATAGAACTAATCTCATTAAATGGCCATGAAAAGTACCTACATTTTTGTTTCAGCAAATTTCTCTGTAAGAATCTATTTTTTTTTTGTTCAAGCATATTATTTAATGTAAAATATGTCTGCTTTAAAAATACATTTTTTACCTTCTTGCACAATATATTGGTAAAATTTTAAAAAGTTAGGATTCTGACTTTCAGAATCAGAATTTCAGAAAATCAGTTTCTATTAATTGGAGCAGAACATAAACTGATTTCCTGTTCAAATCTTAGAAGAAATAGCTCTTAACAAAAAATGATCACTCTTTATGTAAGTCAGGATGCAACCAGCCTCCTCCACATTCCTCCTACAAAATATTCAGTTTAGATTTTGCCAATAACTTGCACTCTAATTTGAAGAATTCCATCTACGCACAGAAGAATGTCCCCAGTTTTTAAGGCACTATTTTCATTACAAACTGCACCAGCCAAAGCCAAGAAGATTCTGGTATGGTTTTGCTTATTAGTACATCTCTATGTGCTTATACATATGTGCACAGAAAGGGGTACTTTTTTGTGTTTAGTGTTTTACATAAAGCCATTCACTATTCCATGAATTTCATACTGGGGCTCAGGGTCTTTCTTTATTAAATGATTGACAAATAGTTGAATGATATCAAACAGGAACAATAATATAAAGCCTAGTCTTTTTTCCTTTCCCATACAACTTCCATTTACAAGGTCTTCCCTTCTTGAAATAGTCCCCATGAGTTCATTGTTTAATGTATAACCAGTCTTGAACTTGTTCTTCTCTTCCTAATGGGAAAATTAAAGTTAATTTTTGTACTTATGCTGCACATTTATCAACTGCTGATACTTACAAAACCTGAGGCACCTTCTCCTCAGAAGTACACAGAAGTCAGTTTCATTTATATGCATGCAGACTTCTACCCTGTTTCTTGTGAATAGAAAAACCCCAAACATCTCAATCAATGGAAGATTTTTCCCTCCTCGCTATAGGAATAATATTCCCATGTGCTGCATTAAAGGAGGTTAAAACATATCACTTAGGTTGGAAGGTCTAAGCTTCTGGCAAAAAGGAATAGAAAATCATCAACAAAGGATTATTTTCCTGTAGAAGGCACACAGAAAGAACAGATGTAAAGGTCTGTGATCTGTTTATTGGCTACAGGAGTAACCAGGTAGCACAATATCTGTGCCATGCAGTTACTTGAAATGTGAACTTCACCTCAAGGCCTTTTGGGAATACATGATGAAATCACCCTTTGTTAGTGCCCTAGTTCAAGATCAACGTTTTTCCAAGGGAATTTTGCTCTATAAAGCACAGGTTAGAAGGATAGAGTCATTCAGAATATAGTTGCAGCTTATGTATTTAACTTTCAGTGACTTTCAACAAATCTTTAGTAAAAGGTTTACCAAACACAAAAGTCATATTTAGTATGCTGGAGCTGTAAAGCAAAATGAAGGGATAAATGTGAAAGTACTCATATAAACAGTATCAATTCCTTGTTACAGAGTCAACTACACAGGGGCTGCAGATTCTCATCTACAGACAAATATAGATTGCTGACCATATGTAGAGTTATAACATAGCTGTTAAGACAGTAACTAAGAAATACATCAATTCAAATTATTGTACCAATTTTGAAAGGATTCTTTTCTTACAGACGTGCCCTATCCAAATCTCTCCAAGCCTACCAGGATGACTTCAGTCACTCATAGCATTTTTTTTCATGCGCTAATGCCATGGGCTTGTTTCACTGGATGAGCTGGAGAGGTAATCTGTTTCTCTCTCCTGTGGCAGCTTTGTTTTGGGCCCCAAGACATTGCAGAGTTCATGTGTCAGCAGGAGGATGGAAGAGATTAAATTCTGTTCACTCAAATTTACCCTCAAAATTAATTCAAATGTTCTGAGCACTGGGCTTTTGATGTCCCAATCCCTAATCTTGACAACTTTATGGCAAGTAGGCAATTTCTTTAACTATAATGAACTATATTTTGTGAATTTCGTCTCATTTGAAGAATAAAGGAGTGGCTTTTTTTTTTCTCTTCCTTCTTTTGCTTTTCTAGTGAAGATTTTTAGCAATTACTAACAGGTTATATTCAGTTTAGTTAAATCCCTTGACATGCTGCTCAAGCAGCATAGCAGTCTTGTGGCTTAACATATAACAAAGAAGCTTTTCTCATCATTTGGGGACAGAAAAATAAATATCAGTGTATAAATGTCTATAATAGATGAAATTGAACAGCCTGTAAGTACACAATGTTAGTGAGCACTGGGAATTAATACGTGAACTAAAAAAAAAGTCATTTAGGAACTGCCTAAAAGGGAGATGGCAAGGACCTCTGATGAAAGAAGAGCTAGCATTCTGGAAAAAGGCAATTAGGAAATTTTTGAAGTATTGGTTTTAAAACTGATGGTATTTAAATATTTTCATCCATGACCTTAGCAAACAGAGAAGGAGTATGCTGCTGCAATGTGCCAGTGCTGTGTATTCCATTTTCTATCAGGTCATGGCTACATGCCAGCTAAAATATATAAAAGGCCATATGGATGTCTTTTGATTGCATGATAATCTGCTACTGCCAAAACAACTTGGCTTTTGGCCCACTCTACACCACTGTTCTTCCCAAGCATGCAGAACTGGAGCAGGACACAAACCTCATGGCTGTTTTGGGAAGGCTGGCTGTATATCCTGGGAAAGCTGCAGCGTCTTCCCTGTTATTAGCTTTTCCAAGGGGCTGTTGCTGTCCTCATCTTGTCATGACCAGGTGTCTGTATCATGTGAATAAGCTCAGTTGTGTTAATTATTGCTTTTTACATACCAGGCACCAGTTAAGGAATGGGAGCATGCATGGATTCAGGACACTTGGGTTTAAAGAGCATAGGATTCCTGATTTATGACCTATAGATGGGCTAGGGAAAGATGCTCATATTGAGGCAAAGACAAAGGAAGAAATCATGTGTTAGTCTAAACTGCCTCTGTTGCCAAGAGTTAAATAAGTTAAGCTACCTAGTAAGACTTAAGGGGATATTTGAAGACCCAAGAAAAGCATATTGCTATTTTTTCAAATGATAGTTTTCAAGTCTCCAAGTTAAAAATTATTAATATTCAGAAACAGGAAGGGGGAAAAACCAGTCATTCCTTCTTTCAGGCATTAAAAATACCCACTTTTTTTTTTCTTCTGCATGTTTAGGCACTTCATTCTCTTTATACCAAAGATTCAGAAGTATCTGGAGAAGTATCTCTGCAAACTACTGTTTGTACTTATTCCAAACTTCAATGGGCAGCTGGTTAAGGTTGACTGACATGAGACACAATGTGGTTATACTACACAACTTCTCCTTACTAATAAATTTTCATCCATATATCTGAATTGCATCTATTTTCTTACAACCACCATTTCAGTAGATTCTTGCCCGAGAATTATTCTGCATTATTCTGCATAAATCGATACTATTGATAAGAATAGTCATACAGTGAGCTGGAGAAAGAAATAAATCATTTTCATCTTGTGTAAATGGCTTTGCACAATGATTGATCAGATTGGTCAGATTTGGACTGTATTTGGTATAACAGTGACTAATATGTAATTTTTAACAAGAATACTTGTACAGGACCACTATTAGAGATTCCCTACCCAAATTTACTCCCCTGTATTCCAAAAACCAAAGGCTCAGGGATTCCCAGAACTGTGTGTTTGCTCAGACTCTTGTTTTTAACAGCCATCAGATTCCTTTCTGAATTTGTCTGATATCTTTGTGAAGATGTGTCATCTTTTTCTTTTTTGTTTCATTTGGGTTTTTGTGATTTTTTTTGTTTGTGTGGATTGGTTTTTTGTTTTGTTTTGTTTTGGTTTGTGTTTTGTTTTTTTCTGGGGTTTTTTATTGATGAGTCTCAGCTTTTCAATCTTTCCTCATATTGAAGCCATTCTAATTTTCTCTATTCTGTACTCATTATTTTTTCTAGTTCTATTATAACATTTGAAAGATGAAATAATTAGAACTACTGACAAAAATAAATACAGGGACATAATGTTGATATGTGCAAATTCTCATTAATATTCTCTGGTATGTTTGGTATAGTTTGGGTTTTTTTCCTTATGTCTCCTTCTAAGAATATAGTTCAGTACTGTGATTTTCTTCTTATCTGCTACTGAGCACTGAATCTGACATTTTCAGAGAAATGCACAATTTTTTAAAGTAATAGCTACTTTATAGCCCATAATTTTATATGCATATATAAATTTCCATATTCTGAAATTAATTTCCCAGTCCATTTGTCTTGTCTCTTGTATGTGTATTGCAATGCCTGAGCTTGAAAAGCACGATTGATGCCAAAAGATTATAAACCCATAAAAAAAATTAAAGAAAGAACTTTGGTAGATATACATGCCCAGAATTAAAGACGTGTTTCTGAATAGGGGTATTTCCATGCCAATAGAGAAGATATGTTTGAGGGAAGATACTGAAGCATCAAATCTACTAAAATTGTTGAAACGTCAGTTATAGTCTGGACAAAGTATTACAGCAAATGCCAGTATTATTTCACGGAAGAGACTCTAATTTCAAAGATATCCAAAGACTATGGAAATACCAATAGGATTTTAATCTTCATGCAGGCCTGAAGCTACTGAAAGTCAAGATCAATAAAATAAGAAGGATTCAATATCAGAGGAATAACACAGAAAATCATAAAAATGAGGGCAAGGTGTTTTCCTTTTCAAGACAACCCAGAGAATTTCTTGTACCAGAACAGCTATTTGAAAAGAAAATCTTTCAGACAAATTACAATCAGAGAGATCAATTTCATCAAACTTTAATCTGCATACAAGGAAGTAAGTGCACCATCATAAAAATCATTAGCTTTGCAGTGTCTCTGTTCGTCAGGTGATTCAAATATTGATATGAATTATGCAGGAAGCCTTCAGGAAAACTAATGAATGTTTCATATGATAAATAAGGTATTACCCTTTCTCTTCTTTCAGATTTTTTCCTGAGACTAATTGCTAGCTAGATGCCTAAAAAAACATTAGCAGATATGTTTTGCTAGGTTATAGATCAATCACAGACAAGAGCTTTTGCTTTTTTATGACTCTAAAAGGATGAAGTCAGAAATAACCAGTCATGAATCTAACAGAAATAGAACTGCTCTGTAATAATTTCTGAATATGATTAATTTGGTACTAGGGTCTTTTCTTTTTGAGTATACAGGTCTTGTATAATGATAAATAGACACAGATGTTGAAAGAAACAGGAGAAAAAGAAAAGGAAAAAAAATCAAAATAACTCCTTCCCATCTCATTAGAAATAAGCAGTTAAGAGAAAATTTTATGAAAGACAAGGGGGGGGGGTGATAAAATAGAAGAGAAAGACTACTGTAATTCTTTTAGTTTTCTAAAGGAGAAGTTAACTGCTCTTGATAACTTTGATACCAGACTGGACAAATGAACAGACACCTATTGGAGGATACGAAGATGGTAAGACTACCATCCACCATACCATGTATATGGTGTATATACAACAGTTTCTGTACTTTGTCCTTAACTGTTAAAATAAGCCAAACCTTGTATTTTCATCCACTTATAGACATTTGTGCTGTGGGTACAAGTGTAAAGATGTTGTTGAACAGAAAGTTCTACACTCCCGTCTTGAAGGAATCCAACCCTCCTGCTCTTATTTCCAATGTATATGGAACTGTAAATGAGTAGATATCCCAATCACTTCCTGTCAGTCCAAGAATCTACAGTTGGGACTCTGAGGAAGAAAGACAGAAAGGTAAGTTGTGGATGTACATATTGTGGATGTAAATATCTCTAAAGAGAGAGTAGCCATTCTTTTTCTTTTCTTGCTCTGAATGATCATCTCTGGAGGTATTCACATGAGGGAATATCCGAAAAACTCCTAGGTAGAGCCCTAAGAAATTCATATTGGGGGATTATTTGTGGCAAAAAGACAGGAACTTGTTGATGCTATCTAGCATGTCTTCAAGATTTTGATCTTATTGTTGGTCTGATCTATTACAACTAGCTGTTGGCTAGTATAAAATTGTGGGGGAAAAAAAAGAACTACTAAGAAATTTAAAAATTAGGAAAAGCTGAAGATAGCAAAAACAGTATGGCATCTATTGCAGTACTGATGATAGAGTGAGTTAAAACAACTATCTAAGGAGAACCAAAGGATGTGACAGTACAAGGTCACAGTTTTTAATTATGCATTCTCTGGGGAAAAAAAAGCAGATCAGACATATAGGCTGGTGATTCCAGGCCCATATGCAGCAGCTAACTTTTGGGTGTTAATCATGCCCCCAACAAGTCGGGATCAACTGTGATCAGTAGCAGCTCAGAGAAAGCCACCTGAAGAAATTATCCATATTTGAGTGTATTAGGAAATAATTTTTCACCACAACTCAAGCAGACTATCAGATCTAGCAACAAAGGTAAGAGTTGAGCACTGGGCCCTTCTGGGTGGAACCCATTTGACACCAGAGACTAGCCATGTTTTGCCACTTTTACTTATAGAAAAAACCCTACTCACAAGTCTAGTGGAAGGTGAACAAGAATTACCCATTATATATATTTTAATATACCACCACCAGATTCTGTCATTGTCTCAGACTCCAACGTTCAAGAACCTGCAACACAAACATTCCAGCCAAATTGGATAGTTGGTAAACAAGTGCAAATATCAGCAATCTGTGTCACATCAGCTAAAATCACAGTAAATACAGATGATAGCCAAGGGATACTTGGGGCTGCTGAAGAGGAGAGTCTTCTTGTACATTTATAAATTTATTTTAGCTTACATTAATTTTCTAATATATATCCTACTTATTCTAGTCCACCATCACCCTCACGCTGGCCAGCACAAATTGTCATAGAATGCAATTTTCAATAATACATCAATTTTGAATAAAAAAGACTTCCTGAGAGACGTAAAATTGGCTGTTATTTCGAGCTCTGCTCATGTAATTTTTCGTATTTCATTGTTTTCAACAGCTGCAAGACAAAATGAGGTGGGGACATCCAGACTTTATTTAGGTTTTTAAATTTTATATAGTTTGAAATTCAATCCCAGGAAAATATTCATGAAGCAAGTATCTCTTTTGCATATTCATCTAGATGTAAGAAAATTTGCAAATATGGATCTCTGACCCAGCCATTTGAGCCAGAATACGTCCCACAGTTGTTCTACATGTGCACATTTGTTTGTTATACTATCCCCTTTCCCCTGCAACTCTAAAACAATCCTGTGCATTCCCAGCTAAGGAACAGATGTGGTTTATCATCTACAACAGGCAATATTCTAACTTGAACTGACAAAAAATTAAAACGCCATTGTCTAACAGCTTAATATTAATAGATATTCTTTTAAAAGGCAGTAAGAAAAAAAACAAACAAACCTAGGTCTGCAATAGATATCAATACACATCTGGTTCTACAAAGCCAAATGCTACTCTGTTTTGAAAAGTAGGATACTCCAAGAAAGCGAGGAGTCAATTGAATTCTCCAAAATCATCAGTACTTTCTAACTTCTGTGCAGTTGTTTTCTGGTGCCAGACAGGCCAACAGAGAGAGAGATATTTGTATACTGGAATGGGGGTGGAATTTTATTGATGTGTAGAGGAGGAACCTTAAAATTCACAGTCAAACAGCTTTTCTCCTTACACTAGTGGCTCACTGGAAATGCATCTTAGTGTGGCATTTCTGTTATCTTGCTTATCTTAATGTAAATTAATAACTGTATAAGAATGTTTATTGGATAATTATTATTACTTGTATCAACAATGAGTTCTTCATAAAATCTAAAAAATATATTCTGCATCTAATGTATAACATAAAGATAGTGTTTCTTGCTAAAAATATTCCTTTGGAAAACACTAAAGCAGTTTTATAGTGTGATTTCCTTTGGTACTCATGAAAGAGATTAGCAGAATTAGGCTTAATGTAAAGTACACAGAAAAGCAGAATGAATAGTGAGAATTAAGTTTGTGAGGCACCTAAACTGAATTGTAGGGCTGTACAGCTTACTTACCCCTACAGCCTTTTAAGTTAAGAGTGCCCACTTGTAAATCCCTAGAAATTCCATCAGGTATCTTGAGAGGAAATTAAATACCAAATTTCTGTTTCAAGACCAATTCAGACAGTCTTGTCAATCTGCAGCTAGAGAACCCTAAAATCAGAAAGAATTGGTTGAAATAGTTGAACACTTACAATTTACACTTACTACTGACTGATGTGAATATCAAACAGAAGAAGCCCTCTGGAAAGTGACCCGAAGCTTCTCACAAAAAGCCTCAGAACACAGCGTATACACTCTTTAGGATAAGGAAAAGCAGACATATTCACCCCAGACCGCTTCCCTAATGACCCAGCCCACAGTGCAACCTCCAGCAGAGCAGTCAATGTCAGCGCATGAACTTTACACAGCTGGAGAAGACAGCTATGGAGGCTGCACCATCACGAAAGACTGGGATCTGGAAGAGACAACAAATCTGAAATTAGGGGAAGCCAAGAAAACCTTAATGCTAAAAGAGAATGGTGTCAGCCTCTCATTTCTTTGAGGGGCAGCATGTTCCATTCCATAGTTTGTAATTATAACATCAGACTTAATAGACTTAATTTTGGAGAGAAAAATATAACTAGCTGTCCCAACATAACATTTTTCCAACCCAGGAAATGACAGAACAATTTGCAGGACACTGCATGAATGTGCAATGAATGCTCACAACCCTCTTTGAGCCGGAACTGACACATTATAATGCAAGTAACGCAAGTGGATATGATCATAATGCACAGGGCCTTTCTGGCTTTATTATGGCAAGCTATAGGTTTTAGGTATATTTTCCCTTCTAGGCAAACAGATAAAGCAATATAAAAGTGATTTGGAAGCCAGAGTCTTCTGTTTCTGTTGGAAGTGAACAGAAGGTTAATGGCATTGTTTTTACACTACATATCCTCTCTGTGAATCCAGTGTCTCATGATGATAGCTGCAAGAACTGATTATTAAACTCTCAAAAAATTTCCAGGATGATTTATACATAAACTAGGTGAAAATTTTTTAGATAGATGATTTAACTTGTAAACTTTCTCATGAAAGTTTTGGCAACTGATAATACAAAATTGGATCGTAGTCTTTGCTTGATAGTAGAATAATTGGTAACAGACAAGATGTGGTTGTGGTCCACAACTGCAAGAATTCCCATTGTTTGCTGCTGAAAGGTCAGTAATGGTGTTATATGTATTGAATGCTACTACTGGGAAGACTCAGAGACTTCTGCCAGTGAAATGTTACACTATTTGGTAAAACGTAGAGGATGCTGAAATAAAAAAACTCTTAAGACAATGAAGAAGAAATGGTGATACTTTCTCTCCTAAACGCATAATTGTATTTACAGCCTTGGAGTATACAGCATGGAAATAATTTTGGACATCTTTTTTTCTGATGCAGTGATGATGCACTAGAAGACTGCTTGTACAGACAAACAGAAGTATTTAAATAGTGAACAATGTAGAAAATTATCTGCAATAGCAAATCTCTCTCTTGTCTGAAGTGACAAGACACTGAATTTAGAGCTTCAGGAATGTAAATTACATTTTATTCTGACCTGCTGGCTTCAGACACAAACCTCATTGGTCCCAAAATTATGTTGACAACTGTATCGAAATTCACACATCCTCTTCTCAACTGTATTAGTTTTCTTACAAAAGCAGAGATGTCTAGTCAGACAAGCTTGGCCATGTGTAGGCGTTTGCTTAAAGAAATTTTGCATTTATAACTTTCCCTCAATTGTATTTGAAGGCATACTTAGAATCGCACGTGTTTTCTTATCTTGTTTGTTGTTAGTCTCCTATTAGCCTTATCTTATCTTTCTTTATGTGAGGAATTTGGAGCAGCTGAGTATCAGGCTTGGAGAAAGAAAGCAAGCCCTTCCATGCACAAAAGAGCGACTAAAGCTGTTGTCATGGCAACGGGAATCTGATATGAATGCTCTGGTTGCCTATATTCTAGTACATAGGTGAAGATAGTATAAGTTTAGACTGAAAGTGCAATATTCCTTGATTCAACTTTAAATTATAGATTAAGTCATATAAATTTCAAGGAAAAAAGCATTTTAACTGATTTGTGCACTAATTAATCTAAAGATCTTATAATTTTCAAGAATGTGAAACAGTGCAGAGGTATTATATAAAAATCAATATTTTAAATTTATGAACAGTTGTCTCACAATATTTTATGCTGATAAAATATTATATTTTCTAGAGATTCGGTCCTAAATAAAATTATTTCCTGAAATTTAAAATATAAACCAAAAATATATTCCCTTGCACCCTATAGTGTGAAAACTCATAAACTGAAATAAGATCACTGCATTCACTAAATCAAAAAGGTACTTAATTTGTAGCTGTGTTTTCTCCCTTTGTTGTTTTAAAGGAGGATTACATAAATTTGAAAAGGCTTTGAGAAGAGCACAGATCCAGTGGTCTGGTACTATAATCAATATCTGCAGAGCACATGAATATCATCCTTACTTGTACACCTGAGCATCAGCTGGGAAAGCATTATGTGTAAAAGAATGAATTGGAATTCTTACACCCAGACTGTCTTCTAGCATTGATCTTACACCTGTAATTGACACTAAATTGTTAGATCACAACTTCCCCAAAATATGTATTTTTGAATTTGTCTTTACGTCCTGTTACATTTCTTTTAATTTAAATTCTTTTTTTAGACATCCTTTTGGCTCCAAGACTGCTGTGTAAAATATGTTTGATCTCTTGATGTAAGATCATAATCCAATGATGAAGCTGAGCCCCAAATAATTAATCTCCATATAAGCACTATAAGCACCTTGGAAAGGGCTGTGCAGGGAGTGTTTCAGTGCACCTAAGAACACAATTCTCTGAGTTGCTCTGAAGAGTTAGTTGCTCTTCTTGAACACAGAAAAACAAAAGAAAAAGCTTCCCATGGCTACTGTTTCCCTTTCCACACTGGTCTGCATGGTTGCTGCCATTGAGTATCTTCCTACATGAGATTACTGAATGCTTTTAATATTCCTGCTTTTTTGACAAAGTCTGCTACAAACACATCCAAACATATCTTCTGTTTTGGCGCTGGTTCCTTATATCACAGAGAGAAACGATCAAAATCTCAGTTCTAATTTTCAGAATTCCAGTTCAAAATATATATCTAAATAAATTACTACATGGGAATATGATGGCATTAAGAAACTTATCATTTAAATCAAGATGAAACATTCAAACACCTAATGGAGACAGAACAAAGCACTTTCTGGTTTTAGCTACCAATCAAAGCCACTGTTGAAAGTAAAACTGAGGAAGATTGTTTTGTTGGGGTTTTTTAATCTCTTTTTTCTGTCTTTTCTGTTTGAATTCACACTTACAAATATTTTGCTTTCAGTAGCATGGCCCTTATGTTTAAAAAAAAAAACTTTAATCAGACTTAAATTGAAGATATTTAGATAAACTGTTGAGATCTACATTTAGTTTAGACACTGCTTTTTCCTGTGTGAGAACATTAAGTTTTTTTATTTCCCATTTTCAGATAGCAGCTTGTATCAGTTGCCATTCTCAGAGTGAAGCAAATGAAATAACCTTTTTTTGTGAAGGATTTCTGCATTTGGCTTGCCAGAACTCAGAGTCACATTTATCTTCTCATACTGGAACAATTATCAACTTGTGTTGGCAGACCTGCACACTGTTCCAATGAAATCCAGAAAATCCACCTGTGCTTTAAATGATCTCCAAACAAGACCTTTTTTTAGGGTTATCTGCTGCTGCCTGGCTAAAACAAATGTTGCTGTTTGTCAACCAGGGCAATACTGGCTGTTTTTAGGCAAGCAGGTGCTGTAAACTGATCTCATCTTTACACAAATACTTCACGAAAGCCACTGTGTCAATCACCACTGTCCCCTCCATATTAGTGGAAGACTGAATCTTTCTTAAAATACTATGAATTTTTAGATTCCAAATATTTCACCTTTTCAAGGAACTGTAGGTTCATATTTCTCCCTTGGCCTCTAATAGATGTGAAAAAGTGTATTCACTGTGAACTTTTTTTTATTCTTGTTAAGTTTCAGTCCTCACACAATTCCAAGTCACAGATATGTGGATAGCAATGTACTTTGCTGTTCTCCCAGTGATCTCATCTTGGCTAGATGCTCTCTCAGTCCCATTATTTGAACATTTGCCACTGCCCGATTTCCCTTTCCCCAGTTTCATTCTGTCTTACCTTGACTGAAGTTTCTAGAACTGTAGAATATCCAACAATTTAAAATAATGAAATAATCTTAAAAGATTCCTCTGCCTGTGATGAGGAGTGTAGCCATGTTCTGATCATCCATTTTTTCTCTCCCCTGTCAAACAGTTCATTTTTGACATTCAATCATTCTCCATGTGATAAGGAATAATTTATCATGAATTTGAAAGTGAACAATATTTCTAGAATACATATGTTCCTGTTGATTTTCCAGTTCCATAAATCCACTTAGTTGTCTCTTTTCTTTAAAAAAATCAGCTGTCTTTGAGTGCAAGGCATCTTAAAGCCTTTTACCATCAGTATAAATTTAACTATTTATATTTCTTTTAATCATTGGACCATAGACGTAGATCTCCCAGAGCAGAGCAATTCTTGTTCACAGGAAATGTGTTGCTGTTTTCCAAAGTAATTCAACAAAGACTGAATTCAATGTGAATACAGCAGAACTTCAGATTTGCTGATTAGCAAGTGTTTCACTTGTTCATTAAATTGAACCAAAAAGCTCTGTAGTAACTGCAGACTTTCTTCCATACTAACAGCAATACACACAGCAGGGAAAATTACTATATACTCAATTCTCTCAATAAGTTCTTAAAACAAGCTCTGTGTCCCTAAACCTATGTCCAATGTGAAAGAAAAAGTGGGTAGATAAGTATATGAACAGCCATTGTAATTTTTCTAGCCTTGACCACTGGAATATACATTGATGTTTCTTCTGGAAAACTGGCAAATCCATAAGCAGGTGATGTGTGAAGCAAAGTCCAGCAAAACTCCTTTCATTTATGTCTGTCTGGGAAATTGTGTTCTAGGGCTGTCTGCTTTCTCACTTCCATTTCTGTCCATGGAAATTTCTCTTTGTGGAATTTAATTTTTAAATATTATTCACATTTCTTCCCATGTGATCACACTGACAACCTTGTGTTTTCACAGATCAATAAAACTTTATTGATTCTTATTCAGACTGCAACATGTACCAAGACAACACCCTTCAGCAAACAAGCAAGAGCCTTCAAACATGGTTTGAAGCATAATTTCAGAGAAGAGAAATCCCTTTGTTCTATTAAAGCTCTGTCATTATCCCAAAATTGTTTTCCCTTTGCCCTTTGGATTAATTTTGATTTACAAGTACCTACTTTTAGGTACAAGTGTAGAACACAAAATTAAACAAAACTGGTGGCAAGTTACTATGCATGAATGACAATTATTAAAAAATCTTTTAATCTCAATTTTTAACTGATCCATATGTAAGGCAGCATTAAATTACTAATTGTTCTCACTTTTAGAGGAACTGTAAACTCACACCCTGACTACCCACAGTTCCACACCTCCCATCACAACACAGCCAGCATCTTTTCAACCCTGTTCTTTGGTGACCTGCATACCCAAAATACAGCCTGTCACCACAGACGTCAGGTTTTGGGCACATAATACTTTAGGCAGCATCACTGTGGAAACACTGTGACTAGAAATTCCAATTAAACTTTATTTTGATCACAGTTTGCAACAGAAAATTGAACTGCAATTCCATAGATATTATGTTGCCAAATTTTAAAAGTCTTGACAGAGATGACACGGCATTTTCGCAATGTGGATGTGTGTTGGGGGTGGTGAGATGGGGGCTTGTTTGGTGTTTTTAATTTTTTAATTGAAACATGGGAAAATGACAACGGTTGCTCTAAGATTCCCCACAGATTTTGACAAAGCCCTGTAGAATGAGATCTCTTCTTTTCTTTAGCTATTGATGATTATTTAGATGGTGCTTGTGTCACACACCTCTACCAAACTCTTGCTAGGTCAGTGAAACACAGACTTTTTTTTTTTTCTTGGATTTAGAAGAATGCTTTTGAATTCCATCTTGGAAGAGTTGTTGGTTTCTCCCCAGTTAAATGTATATCATCAAGGAATGCTCTTCAGCATCAAGGACAGAACAGTTTTCCTTCTTGCCTAGCACGTATTCGACTCACTGTTTCATATATGATATATTAAAACCAAAATATCCGACCATCTAGGTAAGAGTTATCAAAAATATTCAGAAGATGAATAGAGATCCATTTCTCATCTGTATCTGCAGGAGCTTTAACAACTTAAACTTTCCAAACTACAGGTTTCCCATTTCAGCTACATCTCACGTGTTCTCTCTGGAAAGCTACCAAGAGCTGCAAATCATGAGTTTTGCATAGAGTATATCTTTAAAAATGAACTTCCACAAATTCAAATTGTAAGGTACCTTTCCTAATCAGGAATTACATATTGATTACCTCTTTTAAAACCCAACGCAATATAATTATTATCACTTGACTTATCTTTCAAAGGCCCAATATTTGATGAATGAAAATTCCCAACTCATTTTGTGTATTCGAATACCAATTAGGCTAATAGTTTGTGAATCCTTATGTAACTCATTTGAGTAAGTTTGCCTTACAGTTCCATTTGAGCTTTTGCAGATTCTTTCCCATGTCTACTAGCCAAGTCAGTAGATTTCACTTACTAAGATACAAAAAACAGCAATGAGACTGATTTGGTCAGTCCAATGGACTGATTTGTTTCTCAAAACAAACAAATCCCTTTTGCCATGCAAACCTTAATTTTTTATCTGGTTGAAGGACTTTCACTAACATGCTCCATTAAGAATGTCTGCACCAGCTGTATTCAATTTTTTGACACCATCACTATCAATCTGAATTGCTTCCATTAAACTTGTACTGTTTGTTTTAGCTTGTAAAATAAATGGTTTTAAATCATTCAAAATAAAAGACAACACAGATAATATATCTTTTCACTGTCACAGGTATTAAAGTATTTTGCGAGAAAAGGTCATCTTGTGTTTGCAAAGCTGTGTGTCTCTATACTACTGCAAGAGTAGTGATTCAGCCAGCACAGCTTACTTAGGAACTATTTTATCTTCATTAGACTTTTTTTACTGCAAGACAGCTAATTATTCATTCTGAACATATGCAGGACTTCTGGAAGGTAGGCTACAGGATGACCAAAAGGTCCTGAAATGAAGTGGTTTATATCATGAAATTGAAGAAGAGAAAAAGGGAGAATGGCACTGAAGCTTGCTCAAGTGGATTTGAGAATCAGAGATGTGTATTTCTGAGGAGCAGGCCAGTGATGCGAGGCAGTTCTGTTAAGTAGAGAATGCACAGTATTTGCATGATCATTGATGTAGACTTAAAACATATAATTCTTGAAGAATCTATCACACCCCATGCTCTGGCTGACACTGCAGATAGACCAGCTCCAGAAAGTTCCATCATGTGCAATGGGCAGAGCTGGAAGGCTGTGTGGATGCCAGAGCCTACAAATGCCCATACCTTTACCTGCCCTGCCAAGAATGGAGAAAAGACAAAAGGAGTAAGTTAAGATAGAAATAAAAATAGACCAGCTATCTGGGGAGACCATGAGACTTTGCAGGTCATGATTTGAAAGTAACAAAGACATTGTTCCTTTGCTTTCCTGTATGATGGATGCCTCTGATGCAGAAGGAGTGCCAATGGTAGAGGTAAAACTGTGACCAAAGTCTCCAGTCTACTGATACTCATAATATGAATGATTTTTGTAGACTGGGCATCACATTAACAGGCACTGCATATGACAAAGAATGTGCTATATCAAAAACTTGAAGCTCTGAAATGTGTAATTAAAAATGTCTTTGCCTTTGCAGTCCAAATAGCACAATTTTCTACAAATATGGATATTTTAAAAAAATTAATTATTTCCTTACTACTCTTAGTGCTATTAAATTATTTACCTAAAGGAAGGGGAGTAATGGAAATCATGCACTACTGATGCTCCACAAAAATTCTGGCGTACAAAGATTAGGTGATGCAATACAGACTTTAAATATTTATTAGTTCCTAAAATACATGTATTGAAAGACTGACAGGTCCAAAACTTAATATTTTAATTTACAGAGAAATTGGAGACAGACAAATTTTTGTCAGTAACAGAACTGTCTGAAAAATCCTAATAATTCTCCATTCACCTGAGCTTTTTCTAGACAATATATTATTTTTATATGTTCCCTCTTTTAGAAAACTCAATTAATGGCTTTGGCTGATTTGTGAAATTTGTTATATTATGACAGAATAGTTATCCTAAAATAACAACAGTCAATGACTGAATCTATGTTTTGTATTTTACCACAGATATATATACCCCATCATGAGACAAATAACCCACTTAATCTGAGCAAAAGTGTCACTATCAGTAAAGATGTATAGAGAGACCCTGCATGTTTTTTAAAACACAATGCACAGGCATATATCAAACATAGTATAATTTCATATAGTAAAAGAATACATTATTGATCACTAGAATTAATGGAATACGTTCTCTCCACATGGACATGCTGATATTAATTGATTCCAAAATAGAATGACCTTAAAATGGTGAAGGGCTGCTTTAAATTAGACCCATACCCATTGTTGCCTTTCAGGTTTTATCTTGAAACATCAGCTTTAAAATTATGGGGATTTACTTTGTGTGTACATGCTTTTATATTTGTAGTTAAGACTATCCAGACAAACATCAAATAGCCTCAGGCACTGACTGAATTTAATACTTTATTGTCTTTGCAAGTCATTATATTCAAGCTCCACCACCACTTTGGGAAGCAAATCTGTAAAACATCTAAGCCTGTGTAACTTGCCCTGTGCAATTACAGAACATAGTATCAGCATTATAGAATTTTTTAAAAAAGTGTTCAGTCTAATTATAGTTGAACTGTTATTTTGACTTGCTATGTTCTAATGGTGTGTTTGTTAATTTACAAGAACAGCTTCCATTTCATTGCTCCCCAATGCTTCAAAGATAAGCATTAATTCAAGTAAAAAAAAATCTAGAATTTTAAACCTTCTAATATTTTCTATTAAGTTAGTGCACGGCTTCCTTTGCAAAAGAGCTGCCTATTTCCTTCCCACTCTGTGCAATCTCACATGTTTACATCTCTGAAGCTAGCATCTATCCTCTTCTCTTTGGCAGCTGTGAAATAGATTGCACCTTTGATCTCACTGCAGACAACTGTCATTCCCAACAGATACTGACATATGAACCTTTTCAAAGAAGTTATGTTTCTTGTTTCTCTCATTTAAAATAAAAAAAAACTTAAATTTGTTAAAGCCAAGGCATTAATGACGCTGACCACATCTCACAATAACATTACTTTTATTAGAGATCTTATTTTACATATCCCCATAAGATATAAAACCTTCCAAGAGAAAATATCAAAAACCTTCAGCTGAAATCAGTTTGTTTCAGACAATATAAGCAAGTAAACCAAAGAAAATTAAGATAAAGGAATGTAAAAAAGCCCCAAACCATAAAATCAGAACAAGTACAACTCTTGTATGGAAAGCAATTACAAGGTTTTAAACCATTTCTTACACGGCATTGTACTTAAAATCATACTGGCAAGGTAAAGATGCTTGCTTCTCTTAACCAATAGCTACAAACCCAGCAGCTATAAAAACAGAAAAAAAACCCCAAAATAATAAAATTGAATTATATGGCCAATTCACAAAGAAACAGGATAAGAATTCATTAAGATTGTGCAAAACAAAAAATCCAACAAAAACCCAAACCGAGGAAAACACAACCTCATTGACAGCAACATTCTGAACCAATTCAAGCAAAATTCTTTTTGAGACTGACTGGAGTTTTGATTTAGTAAAGAATTTTAGGAAAGGATCTTGAATTGAAAGCTGTCATTACACAAAAAAAGCAAAGGAACAAGGATTACATCTGCTGGTTAAGGAAGATTCAGGCACCATGATTGTACAGCTGATGATAAAAGAACCAATGGTATATGAAGAATCTTTCAAAGCAATTCCAAGAGGCAAAATACTTTAAAATTTTATTGCATCAAAATTTTCCTTTTCTGCCTAGTAAAACTGAAACAATATTTTGAATGTTTTCCTGCACAGAACACATAAAAGTATCTTATACATTTTAATTCCAAAGAAGCAACAAAGTAAGTATTATGAGAAATTTCTGCTGGCAAGTCTACCAAGCTTTGAGTTCCAACAATAACCAGCATTTTCAAATACTTTTTTAAAGAAGTTACAGTACATGTTTATTGCATGAAAACATCCATTTATTGGATTTATCTGATTCTTCCATTTGTGGTCAGTGATTCCCATATTCTTGATGTAACTTTCACCAGATCCTACTAAAGTATTCCCATTATTACAAAACACACAGTAGACTGAATTAAGAAAATCTATACAATCTCAACAGAGATCCAACCTGTGACAATGCATAAAATCTAAGTATGACTTTCATTTTATTTTTAGATAGCTTGTAGCTACATGAAATAATTTGAGAGACTTTGATTTTGATATAATTGTTGAACAACAATGATGAAATTAAATACAGGAGGCAATATTAGAGCTAGCACATCTTTTTACCAGTTATGATGACTTTTCATGCATTAGTATTGAGGATAAGCAACAGGGTATGGAAAAGTAGAGCACAAGCGAGAGACAGAAGAATGAGCTATGAAAATAAATGACAACTATAAAATGGGATCACACTCAAGTGAATGTTTATATATATTAACTGTAAACAGCAGCCCTACTTAGGGAAATGCTTTCCACACTTGGATGGCTTAAGTACTAAATATGAATTAATATGGGAAAAAGCAAAGTCTCCATTCTTCAGTAACATGAACACTGGCAATGTAAGTGAGGTTGTAAGTCTGTAAAATGTTGTTTAAAATATAGGCACATGATTTGGAATTAACAGATCACCACAGTCTGTGACATGCAAGCACGTTTTTATGGGTTTGCAAATTATATCTTGCTTACTATCAACTCTTTGCATCAAGTTGCAATTTTCTTGAAAGCAGCTGAATTTAGCTTCTACAGTTATTCTTTTCTTGTCGGTGTTTAATGTTATAACATCATATTAATACATTCAAATAGTCAAAATGTTCAGAATAAGGTAGCATAAACTTGGTGCAGGAGTACATAGATCAGTGTGGCCAGCATTGTCAAATAGGAGATACACAGTTTAAGTATTATATAAACTACCTTTTCCCCGAAAACATTAACATAGACACCAAAACTGTAACAAGACATATCAAAAATAAGGCACATTTATTTTGATATGGTAATATTGAAATAGAAAACTCATTTCAGAGAACACTGGTATCTAAATGAGTTTTATAAAAAATCTTGTATTCATGATAATTATGGACATTTCTCATCATGGTAATGGAATAATTGCACATATCCCAGTGTGTCAAGTAACAAAATGGGAGTTTTATTAAACAATTCCATTGCAAAATTACTTTGTAGGTTCAGGTTTCTCTATTTACATAACTCAGGTGAATGGTAGAAGTATTAAAATCTACCATCACTTATCACAAGTACTGCAGGCTTTCATTTTACCACAATTAATAATCCCCTTTGTGTTGAATAAACTGAAATTAATTGTGGAATAAATTGAGATTATTGTCATTTATATAAAGGATTGCAAATATTTGGACATTAGCTACTACACAGGAACATTTTATTCCATTTTATTTCCAAGCTGCATCAGGACTTTTTACACTGAGTTATTCGCACATAAATTCATCAAGAATCAGGAAAAGAAGACTGTTTAAAATATAATCCCCTGTTTATGAAAATTAAAACACCAGAAACATCATTAATTGCATTTAACCTGAGATTTAATCTGTT
Source organism: Motacilla alba alba (assembly GCF_015832195.1). NCBI lineage: Eukaryota > Metazoa > Chordata > Aves > Passeriformes > Motacillidae > Motacilla > Motacilla alba. Next base: position 67,107,354 of record NC_052046.1, on the reverse strand, counting down.
GAGAGGTTAACATCCATAGAAATTTCTTCACTTGTTGTATTAATTGATAATGATGTTGCTATTTTATGGGGGAAAAAATCAGAACAAAAAAAAAGTGGCTCGCAACATGGCTTTTCATTGTGTTGGTCAAAAAAAAATTTATAGAATGCATCTTTTGCTCACAGTATCCAGAAGCTGGAATAACATTAATGTGCCTCTTATTGCACATGAAACTCAGAGGAGATACAATTGCAGATTCTTCTTTATCTGAGTATTAAAGCAGGATTTCATCTCAGCCGAATCCGGAACGTATTTATCTCCATAGAACTCATATTTATTTCACTTATATTTCTGGCATCTGGAGGTGAATGCATCAAAGATAAAGATGTGGGTGTAAGACTTTCCACTCTGAATTTGCTAAAGAGTTTATGCACCTTTATCTGTAGGGAAAAAAAACAAACCAAAACAAGACAAAAAAAAACAAACTATATTTAGAAAAAGCAGTAAATACCTTAAAATTGTACAGCTTCTTGCAGGAATCAGAAATTCTCATGCCAAATAATTTTGAATATTTTTAAATGTCATAGATTAAATACTGTACAATAATTTAGATCTTTTTAGACAGTAGTCACTCACTACATTTCAATGTAATTTAATTAGTATATTCAAAATTACTAGAAATATTTGGATTTGAACTATTCTTGTTTCCAAATAAAATGATATTTACTCTTCCACCCAAAAGAAAATCCCAAACCTATTTTAAAATTTTATTTTAAAATTCCTACAGATTAATAACCATACCTTTCCCTGAGTGGTAGAACAGAGCAGACCCGTGTCTCTGTTTGAAAATTTACAATCAAATCCCTTTCTGTGAAGAATCAGAGCAGCTTCATCAGATGGTTTGGTATCTACCTACAAACAAACACTATACAAGATTAATCACAAAGTATCAGTCAGGAAGACATTTTAGGATGCCAAAAAAATTATCCTTATCATACAGCGGATAGAGACATTTACACCATAAAAAATTTTCAGCCTAGATTGAACTGTCATGTCTTTTTAAATAATTTTATAAGGTTAAACACAGAAAGAAGTAAATGGCAAAGAATTGAAACATATAATGTACTACAGAATATAAATACAAGTCATTGAATTTAAAGGTCAACAGATGCACATGTTCTTATGACTCAGGACAGAAGTGTAGCTATCATACCTATATTAAATGGTTCCCCACAAAAATTATATGGCAAAACAGAACAAACTAGAAATCATATGTTAACTGGAATACTCAGTTTTACATTTTTAATGGCATTACATTGAACAAACTTTCACATAGCAAAAAGGCTCTCTAACTCAGCTTAAGGTGTACAGAAAAATGTACACTGAGATACACTTATGAAATAAATATGTTTACCTCTAACATATTCAGTGCTTTTGAGTCTCAAGAGACATTAAGGAGTAAGCTGCTCCTCACTGGATTTGCGCTCCCGATCCTTCTCTAGCTCCATTACCCTCCCCTGTACATGTTCCAGCCCCTCAATATCTTTTTGTGGCTGCACCTCTACACTCACTGTAGTCATTTAATACCATACATTACTTTATTTATTTCTTTAATTATTGCTGTTTTACATTCTTCTGCTCTTGATCTTATTAGACATATAATAAGAGCATAAAAAAGATGGTTCCAAAGCCATGCCATTTCTTCAGGCTATTTTTCTCTTATTTATTTCTGGTTTACTTGTTATTATAGTGGTGGTTTTTCACAAAAGCATCTGCCATGAGTTAAGTTCATTTTGGGTTCCTCAGAATGTATCTATTGCTTGGAGAAATCAATGCCAACAAGCAATAGGCATTCTGTGATGCATTAGCTCCTAAAGGTGTACCAAACAAGAGGTCTTAATCTAACAGATCCAAATTTCTTTTCATAAAGTTGATCATGGATCAGCTCGTACCAGTTTCTTTGGAATGCAGCATGACAAAAAATCAAAGTACAATAAATTCATAGTATAAAGTACTCATTTATATAATAAAAAAAATTACAAACTTTGTGGGTTTAGGCTCCTCACTTAAAATAGTAAAAATTTATTCAATAGTATTTGGAGTTGAAATTAGACATCTTTTAGTAAAATACTAATAATTAGAAACTTTGCATAGTTTACAAATCACAAATAAAACTCTGCTTGAAAAGATTTTGTGAACAGTAGCTTATAACCACCTAAAATCAACTTTCTACTTTATGAATAGTGCCTACATTCAGCATATGAAAAGGTTTCCAGTATTTATTAACATTGATGGCTAAAGAAATTCTTACCCTGTTTACTGAAACAGCAGTACCACTTTCTACATGAAGTGAGGTAATAGCTGTGGTATTTTCCCCCTACTACAATGAAACAGCTGACTTAATTTTCATTGTCACTGAAATGACAGTGTTGCACTTAAAAGTAGATATTTTTATGCACACAAAATAATACTGTCTGCTTAAACATCAGATTAGTGAAACATTAAAATTCATACTGAAAAAGCCTGACTTCCTATGGGGTAAATTAATGTTAGAAATGACAAGCCAGTAATGGGTATCAACACTTCCTCTAATTCACTTAAATTATCTTCTAGTAATCTGCATAAAAAATGCATGCATGCATTTCAAATGATGGCATGAATATTTCATCTCACAATTTTTTAGAATTAAATATTATCCTTATTAAGATTCAAAAGATTTTAAACAAAAAGGTAACCCACAATTAATGATACCTTGAGTAGAAGTGTTTTGGTCAGTATAAATATCTATGATTTAGCACTCCACCTTCTACCACGCACATATTTTTTTTACCTGTGTAAAAAAATAAAGCTGTTCTAACCTGCTATAAAAGCAGGGGAAAGATTAAGTTGTCACAGCCTCCAGATCTACTTTAACCTACCTGTCCTTATCTCTAGGTAAATTATATTAAATATGTTTGAGGTTTATGAATGTCTGAGCAAGGATGAACCTAATTTATACCAAATACACCTTCTAAACATGACCATGCTAACTGCATGAAAAACTGCAACAATCTCCTCAAATCTATTGGGTTCTAGATCTTGAATCCCAGTTTATTTACATAAGGTAAAATATCTGTCTTCTGAAAAGCTGGAGTTCTGTTAAGAAAAAAATCTTTCAATGTTGTAATCCTAATGGATTGGACTCTTCCATGACAAGATTAGATGTCTTACAATAAAAGCAATATTCTTTCTGATTTCTACCTTAAATCTTAACTATTATTTTAATTTGGTACCCTCTTCTCTGTAATTGTAATGGATTATGGAAAATCAGCGTCAACAGTTTAAGCAATGGAGAGGCATACATTTCTGAAAAAAAAAATCATTGTGTCAATTAGCTAGAATTATGTCACTTGTCATTCAAATTCTTGGAAGCAAGAGAAAGGAAGCAGAAAATGAGGAGAGATTTACAGATTTATTTGCAAGGCATAGCACCATTTTTGCTGTGGGGAAGAACATTCTGTATCTCTAATGACAGCGTTCCTATCCTATGACTGCTGCAAGCTCTCACTTTGAAGTGGACACATTAATGCTGCAAGCTCAATGGCCGTCAATCAGTAATCAATGAAACATACAGCTGTGGACAGAGAAGAGATCACAGCCTCAAACAGTCCTATATCAGTTGGGACAGTGGGGCCTGAATAGCCTAGATAAAACCATAGAATTCACTTAGAAGTAGTAACACTGAATTCAAAAAGAAGACACTGAGCAAGCCTGTCTATTTACAGCTTTCATACACAGATCATCCAAACAAGGGGATAGATTTACACCTCAAAAACAGAGGGAAGATGTTCATGAAGGTCTGCCCCCGAACTTGGCATGTTGAAGTAAACCTGTGATGCTGAGCTGGTTGAAGTAAATGAAAATATACACAGCGAAGTCTGAAATATTCACTTCATGTGAACATTTAATTTAGTATCAGGGTCTTCCTAATTTTTCAAAGGCACAAGACTCATAAAATCAAGAAATCTTCCACTTTGAAATTCAGACTAGGAATCAGTCACAGCTGAAGGGCCTCACACAAAATTGAACTACTTACACAGAAAGTATGAGAAAGCAAACATTAAGTTTTAAAATACAGATTAAAACAGCATGAAGATCAGATTAAACAGAATATAATCTCATGTTAATACAGACAAGCCCACCTATCATGGAAACTCAAGAGGAAAACATCAAGAGGAAAAGGGATAAATAGCTTGTATTTAAGTATGCCAGAATTAAAAAGGGATTGCACTGTGCTAGCAGCACTGGTGAACAGCACTGCAATAAAACATAAAGTTAACATAATCACATTTTTAAAGGAGCTGAAAAACAGAAAAGAATTTATAGAACAGTTGGCAGGAAAATAATGCCAAATGAGATCCAGTCCTTCGGTTAATCGAAGGGAAAATTAAATTCTGGTGGTTACATACCTCTCTTTCCTTTGAAGGAGAAAAACACTAAGTACAGAAGAGCCTTTTTTTTTGTTTGAATTTTTTGTTGGTATTTTGTTTGTTGGTTTGGTTTTTTTGGTGTTGGCTAGCTGTTTGGGTTTTGTTGGTTTGGTTTGGTTTTGGTTTCCTTACCAGAGAATATTTTCACAGGAACCAGTCATGAGATGCTGTTAGACTAACCAAATCAGATCATGTAACTAAGCTTAAAAACATTTTGACAATAAAATTTGGGTATAAAACTATATTCTTTACTAAAACCATACTCAGAACAAACTCTAATGACCTTAAATTTTTCCAGTATAGAAAAGGCTGAGGTATATGAATGGTTCTCTCCTAAACTTTGGGAACTTATTGCAAGGTATCCCCTCCAGAGACAGAATCTTGTATTATGCATACTATTATGTTGTGAAAAAACACAATCCCTTCGTTTCTTCTTACTCAAACAGACACAAGTCTCCAGTTCTTGCAGAATTAAGAAAAGCTCATAATCACGCTGGAGTTTATCATATCATATAAACCCACTCACAAAATACTTTACAAGAATAGATTCTTTTAGTATATCAATAAGCTACATCATATGTTTGCAAAAAACAGTGGTATGACCTTACCTTTGCTTGGATTGTCCTCAGATTGACTATATGCATGTCACAAGGCATGGACGACATCAGTGGAGAAAAAGTACTTATCAGCTCTGGGACACCTGAATCTGCATTTGTTGTCATTGGAATTACAGGATGATTTAAGAAGAGAGAAGTCATATGGCTAAGAAGGGATGGAAAACTGACTGGTGCCTTCTCTTCATTCTGCAAAATACAAAAGAATGATCAAAGTTAACATACTATCATGTCTAAATTTTGAAACCCACTTACTTTATATATGATTTCAATAATTACATAGAAAATTTTAATTTCTAGACTGCCCAGTCAATTACTTTTGGAAAATTTTGGTCATCCACTAATTTTCTTTTATTGATAGATATACTTGCTGTTTTTATAAACTATAATCTTTCAAAATTATGATGACACCTAATTTTACAAAATTCCTTGTGCTTCTGTGTTAGACCTTGATGTTTGAACAATACAGTTTGGAAAAAAGAAATTAGTTACTACTTTAACAAGTTGCTCCTATTTATTCAGTATCCCTTTGTAAATGGAGACGCAGACAGCCTTTTGCAGGCCTCCTTTTCCACATTATTTTATGACCTGTATTTCTTGCTTTCTCCAACTTGAATCCAAAATCCCTCTTTCTATTTTAAATCTACTTCTCTCAAACTATTGCTGGAAGAAATAGCAGCTAGCATCTTTGTCTTGGTCTGCATTGCAAAAGATTTCTTCCAGAAATTTTATTTCAATGTCATGCCAGCTGGAACCAAAGGTATTTTATAACAGTATTTTACAAATTTTGTACTTTCCAAAGTTTTGTATTTGCATTGTTTTTACTTGGCTGCAGAAGCTGCCTTGCCAACCTGAGATGACCAAATCTTACATATTCACTACAACCAGCTAAAGCTCCAGAGAAGCAAAGAAAAGAAAACAAAAGAACTTTAAACAGGCAATTTCTATTTTAGAATGTCAGCGAAGATAAGAGTAGAAATGGAAGTGAAAACTTCTTCTGCTCTTATTTTTCCCTTGCATACTTAATCAGATAAATCCCTGTTTGTTGGTGATATTTAGCAAAAACTTTGCAGAAAGTTTATTGAAAATAAAGTATCTTAAGCACTGATACATTACATTTGCATTTTATAATATGCTGGAAACATGGAAATAAAAAACAAATGGGAGACACTTAAAGCAAAGGGGAAGATTATTTTTCAGCTTACAACAGAAAACCATAACAATAATTTCTGTCTTGGGGTGTGTTTGCATGTATGCATATTTATTTATATTTCTACAGCAGCCTGAAATACAGCTGACAGTGAAGAAACTGAAAATATTCCAGGCCTGAATCAATGAAAGATGATAATTTCTGTTTTATTCTAGGTGCTTTCCTTAGTAATAAATAACACTCTGGCTCTTTGGTATCGACTAAGCATTGAGGCTAAGTATTTTTAATAATCTACTATGACCCCCAAATGATAACAGTGGATAATTGTAAAGGATTGGTCCTCCAAGTGTCTCATTGCATTTATTTCTATTGAATTCCATTTGTCATCTCATGACATCTTAAATCAGTATTGAGTCTTCCAACTCCTCAATTTAGCCTTGATTTTTTTTTCACTACCTTGAAAAGTTCAGTATCATTGGTAGACTTCATTGCCACGATTTTCTTCTATTCTAATTACAGTATGAGCAAGCTTGCTCTATGCACAGCTCAATAAAAAAGTCTTCCATTCAAGTGCCTAAATACATGCTCTATACACAGGGAAAATGTGCAGATACATGTTCTTTCACAGAAGAGTGCCTTTTTTCAGCCCAAAAGCAACACTGTTCACTCTGTTGCCATAGAAGTGCTAAAGTCAGTAAAAATATTTAATTGACATTTATTTTCTCATCTTTCACCTTTTCTTTTCCCATGTAAAGTAAGTTGACTGCTTGCATCTGAGAAGTTAAAATGAGGTCTTCTAAAACATCTTACAAATCACACATGAATCAGAAAAACAACCTATTCATCCTTTTATACTATTTAAAACAAAATATTGCAGATAAGCACAGCCTTGAAGGACTGGCAAGTGCTAGATCCAGAACTGATTCAACATGGCTCATTTTTGCTCTCACTGTGTCTAAATATGATATCACCAGCAGGAACATTGTCCTTATGCATTATCCAATTTGGAACTAAGACTTAGGTGGAGATTTTATATTGAATCTTGTATTCCCACATCTGGAATGACAGTCGGTTCTGGATGGCTGCACCAGCAGAAAAAGTGCAGTCATTCCCTGAATCTGTGTAACAGCAATGGGAATGGAGCATACAGAAGGTGTCAAAAGCTGCCAGGAGACCAAGGGAAAAAGTATTTGCAAGCATGGTGAAGACAGTGCTTTCACAGACGACTGAGAAGGGATTCTCCAAATCACACTCTCCCCTAGGCGCATCACAATCATGCAAGGGTTGGAGTATATCTTTTCCCTCAAGTCTAGTGATCCAGAATTTAAACAGGACTGTCTGGAAATAGAGATGAGAGGAGTTTGCACACAAACAATGTAATGGGAAGAATATTTACTCTGTGCACACCTTCACCATGCGGATGGCTTTTAGCAGTGCCCTGCTGATGCGCATCAGAAGATGTAGTCCCACAGTCTCCATCTAATTAAAGTATTGCTCTCTCAAAAGTGACATCATTTCTTCAATTTCCATGGCAGCATTTATCACTCAAAGTGTGAGTGGAGCTGGCTGCCTTACAAACATTAAGTACTGGCAAGAATCTGATGAATGCCAGATGATGATGTGCTGGCTTAATGAGCTCAAATCAAAGCATATACTGCCTTTTAAACCATCTTACAGTACATCCACATACAGTTATCCAATTGGAAATTGTGTTGACACATAACCCCTTGAATGACTGTGCAGTAAACATAAATGGAGCCTCATTTAGGATCTTCCCTTGTCATCAAAAGTAAGGTAAATATTTTCAAATTTTCAGTTTTAAAGAGACACAAACCATAATCCAATATAATACTAGATCACTATTTGCAAGTTTCAAGAATACCTTTGTGGTTGTGATATTTTATGAAAATCCCTTTGCTAGGATTTTCTTCTCCTGAGAAGCTGAAGGGCCTCAGCTTCAAGTGTAAACAATTTGTTATCTGCTACTGTGGAATGCAGCAGGTGCTTTCTCGATTGGTCAGTGTGGGATGTTTCTACTTGGTGGCCAATCGAGGAGGCAGCAGCTCTCAGACTCTCTGGGAGTCACAGAACTTTGTTATTCATTCCTTTCTATTCCTGTCTCACCTTCTGATGATTCTTTTCTCTCTATTCTTTGTAGTATAGTTATAGTGTGGTCTTTTTTAATGTAATATATATCATAATATAATAAACCAGCCTTCTGAAATGGAGTCAAGATCTCTCCTTCGCTTCACCAAGTCCTGACTGCCCAGAAGACTCACGGTAATATACCTTCATCTATAAAAAGTGCCTTTATATCAGAAATGAGCTATTTTATTGATACTCACAGAAATAATTGAAAGGCTTGGGTTAGAAAGGAACTTAAAGCTCAACTTGTTCCAAGTCCTCTGTCACAGGCAGGGATGCCACTTACCACATCTCTTTACTCAGGGTCTCATCCATGGCCTTGTACACTTCCAGGGATGGGTGATGGGGACAAATCTGATTTTTATTTGTGTGTTATGCATGAGTGAAGGATTCCTATGGGGCTGTACACATGCTGGTAGCCCGGTCCCTGGGGAAGCTTTGCCTGGTGGCTGGTCAGGGGAGAGAAGCTTCTATGACTGGGCTGTGGGCCCAGTCCCTTGCCAGTGGGGCAGATGCCCATAAGCCTGGGAAAAATGCCAGGGAAATCGGGCTGTGGGAGGGACTTCAGCACATACAAGCAGGTAATGTGACATAAGGGAATAATGGACTTCTTGGAGGGATCAGGGGTTCACTTAGAGGGTCAGCTTGATCACCTCCCCTCCCTCGCCTTTTCCTCCTTGTTGATGGCTTCCCTGCCCTCACCTGCTCTGCCCTGCTTCACCATTCCTGCTTCACCAACCCACAGAGGCACTGCAGCCTCTGGGTGTCCGCTATTCCCTGACACCACCACTCCACGTCCTGTGCTGCCCGCTGCCTCTTATGGGAAAAGTCACTCTGCCTTCGAGACTCAGAGGGTTTTCTGCTAAGAGTTTAAATTAAGCAACTAAGGTCCTTAATTAGAGGGGAAAAGTGCTAATTAGTCTCTTCAGAAATCATTCCATAATTGAACAGAAGAAATCAATGGAAGATTCTGTAGAGAAGAAAGTAGAGCTGAAGGAGTTGATAATTGGACACCAATTTAGCTAATGGAGAACGAATGAACATTTCAACACAGACAAGTAATCTAAAATTTCCCATACAAAACTAAAGAAAGGAAACTGAGGCAGACAGTTTATCAAATCACATTATCTTTACTATTTTCTCCTCCTCCAGAGTCTTCTCTGCAGTGACAATGTCACCAAAAAACCCCTTAATCATTACAGTAAACCCCCCCTGGCATACATACTACCTAATCTAACATGCTGAAATGTGGATGTTGACTCAGTGCGTAAGAACAATCAAATACAATCTGGAAACCGGTATAATTCTGGGCCTGCTACATCAAGGGATGGAGACTAAAATAGTCTGATACCAAACCACTTGGATTATTGCTGGAAATAAAAAAATTCTCATTCTCTTTCATGCTGTGTCAGGAAACAACTTTTATCAACTTTCTCTCTAACAGATTCAGAAAACCAACAGGCAGCACTCTTCAAAGGAGAATGTTTCCGGACTGAAAAATCTAATCTGTGGAGCAAAAACACTTTTCAGAGCATCTTTATGCTCTGAAAGCATAAAGCATATGGAGAAAATATTTTAAAATATCTTAATCATAAACTAGCAAATGACAGCAATCAAGAATGTGAGTCAAAGAATTCCAAAGACAAATACGAGGAAAAACAATTGTTTCTTTCTGTACTATTCAAAGACTGACAATCCATCAGTATGTTTGATGTGATGCTGCTTCTATATGAGAAACTGATTCTGTAATATGGTGCTAGGCTGCTCATAGGTGAGAAACAGCGTACAACATCACTGATGATGTGAATAACAGGTTTACAACTTGTGACAAAAATAAGTGACAGGTAAGGGCAGATGACTAAGCTTTAAAATTACTTACATTTTTCACTAAATGCAAACAGTTTGGATCCTTAACTACAGTGGCTCCCCATTTGTGAAAGGTGGAGTCTCTAAGCAAGAAGGAGCGAGAAATATGCACAGTGCTCTATGCACACATTGCCCTAAGGCTCACAACTTAGAAGAGAAATTCAGGGTTTGTTTCAGACTGACACTAATCTACTTCATTAAATTGTCATCAAATAGTAAATGGCTTCAACTTAATTTACAGGCTTTGTAAGAAAGACTGCCTGGCTGTTATCTCACCAAGTGAAAATCAGATGTTCTTGCTTTAAATTCATTCAAACTTGCACACTGTAATACAAAAAGAATAATCAAAATCTGACAAGTTTTGAAAGTCTTCCAGGTATGGATTATTCATTTCCTTTCCTCTGAGGTTGATACCTGGAGCTAGATTTTTGCATGCCTGTAACAACTCCTAGTTATTTTCAGAAGGAAAGAAGAAAGATAATGGGTCTTACACCTCTAATAAACAAACAGCAATTAATGACTGATATAAATTGGGTTAATTCTTCTGAGCTGAATAATTCCTTTTCAGCGTCCAAGAGAGCAAGGTTAATGTAAGCATCTGTCAAAGAAAACAGTAAGCAAGACTTCAAGCAGCTTTGAAAATGGCTGGTGATCACAGAGAAGATTTTGTATGGGAATCAAATAAGGTGATAGGAAGATCTTCTCTGTGCTGTGGGATTCAGAACATCTTAGACCTCAAAGCTGCACAAAAATCTTCAGCAGAACAATCTTCAGGTAATCTCTGAAGGTAAAAATCCAGGCTCAGACCCGTTAGAGTTTTAAGAAAGCATGGGTAAATTGCAACCAGAAATAACAGTCACAAATGTGAGTACTGAACAGGCAGATTCCGGGAATCTTAAAAAGACTATAAACAAGGATACAGATTATTTTCTGCTATACCAGAGAATTTGGCTTTCCGGAAATGCTGGTGGGGCAAAAAACCCGATAAATATTAGCATTAGAATTGTTTGCATATACATTTTTGTCTACACTTAAAAAATCCATCAATTATGTTACATTTTTGCACATCAAAGCATATTTTTCTTTTTGCAATAGGTTTCAAGTCCTTTAATTGAGAACTAAGATCGGGAGTGCTTAGGGTCTTTTGATAACTATTGAAGTGACCAGCAAAAGACAACTCATGAGAGCAGAGTAAATCTGATTTAATCTCTTTACCTCAGGGAATGGAAAATTTTCTATCAATTCACTTGGTCATTGCTAATGAAAATGCATTGGAAATGCATGTCTGCTGCACTAACTGAAAGGGGCTCCTGGAGGCTGATTATAGAAGAAATGAAAATTCTGAGGCACCATAAAATATCCGCAAGACTGGGTGTTGCCTCAGTGACTCTAAAATAACCATATATTTTCTGTACCAATCCTTAGTTGACACTAAAACTGCAGATGAGAAACCTAGGATTGTTGCAGGTAACCAAATCCAGGGACATTTGCATCTACAGGAGGAATTTTTTCCTGTCTGCTAGAGCCAAATTTGATCATCTCCAACAAGAGGTGACTCCTCTCATTCCAGGCTGATAGATAGAAGCCTGCCATGGGACTGCCCCTCCAAGACCATGCAGGAATAAGGAAGAGCATTATTCCTGTTAGGCATATATGGAAACACATGGCCATCCCTACATGCGAGCAGAGACAGCACTTTTGCAAGAATCTACACAAGCAGAGCACTTGGGAAACAGAAGTAGAACAGACAACCCAAATCTGATTGTGCCCTCCAACTGAGCAGGTCTGGAGTTTAAGACCTTGACGTTCTTGATTCTCAAGAACACTCAACACCCACTGTTACCTCAGTGTGGACTTGAAGCCCTTCTGATATCCAGGTCTAGACCTTAGGCTTCCTAATGGTTCATCAGGTCAGACTTCATTTTCTTCCAGGAGCTAGCCTGTGACCTGTTAGCTTGCAGTTTGCTGTTTACAGGCACACAGAGAAAACACAGGTCTTGCCAGCGAGTGGAAGCCAGTTGTACTGGTTCTTATACTGGTTGTATACACTATTGTGTATCTCTCTCCAATAGCTGTCACACACATCACACACACCTCTTACTCTGTTTGTTTCCTAGTATTACCTGAAGATGGCTGATGGCTCACACATTCCAAAAAGGTTGGGTTGCACAGAAATCAGATGTAATAACCTAGAATGAGCTGTGGTGGTCAAGCACTGGACTTCATCAGAGACTTTTATGCCCCTTTTACCACTTGTTACTCCTCAATCCTTCTCCTTCCCCTCCTGTTTCAGTTCTACTGAACATCCCATAACTAGCCTCTTGTTTAAAAAAAAAAATTAAAAAAATTTAAAAATCCAGACTTATCTTAGTCTAAGGCAATTTCTGTTGATCTATCTTGTTGGGTTTCACACCAGGATCAATCTAATTTTCGCCCTTTCATGGTCTCAGGAGCAGCTGAGACCACTGTTACACCTATCCACTGTTCTTAGGTGACTGCACTTAGTACAGTTAATGTTGAATCAGGTGCCATAACAGAAATCATGATCTGGATGAAAGTGATCAGAAAAGCAGATAGAGAGCATGAGATGTTTCCTTAGCAATAGAAGTATTTTATACTTCAGTTATAGCCTTTCCTGGCAGTTTTATTTCTTCTATTCTAATTCTTCTTAGAGTTTATTTAGATATTATTTTATAATGACACAGGAGGAGGGGCTTAATGCCTAAATAAATACCCCATGCTAGGCTTGTGGAACAGATCTGGTGCTAGATTTTCCCAGAAGATTGGCAAGATCTTATCCTGTTCCAAATAATGGCAGAAAATAGGAATCAGAAATTTACTGGAGTTCAGCTTTGATTGAGGAAGTAGTTAAAAAACTGATGGTAATGACAGAAAGTACACAGCGATACCTGCTAATTTCCAGGCACTAGAACTCTGCTCCTCATGCAAAATTCTTGCTACTGGAGCAAACTTGCATGTGCAAGGAGGTTATTCCCAGAGAGTGATTTCATTTTAAAATACAAGAAGAGGCTGGACTTGTACACTTTCTCTCTATTTTAGGAAGGATTCTGCCCTGCAGTCAGATCCTGCCTCAGGAATTAACCCTTCCTAGAAGTGGTGATACATAGAGGTTTAAATTTCAGACTTCAAACTGCTCTAGCTCAGATAAGCTCACAAAAGACAATAAAGAGGCCTACCTTCATCCTTTGATGAATTGTATGAGCTGCAAGTGGAAAGACCAAGGTTTTATGCTATGCATAATACTGAGGTAAAATTATTTTAACCAGAGCCAGCAGACAGGTACACACAAATGAAAACAGATAAAAACAAACCAAGGAAAGTAATTCACTGTTGAGACGTACATAATTACATGAAAAAGAACACAAAAGAGACGTAGCTGTATGTCCAGAACCCAGAGGAAGGCAGTCTTCTGTGCTACTTGCTCAACCCAAGAGTCAAGTGACTGCTGCCCTGTTTCAGGATGAGAATGTTTCGTAACAGGAACATAGGGATGGAGCTTGCAGACAAAGCAGTCTTTATTTAATAGCTTTCTGCAACACATCTTTGTCACTGCATCATGAAAAAAGAACTTGAAGGAAATTAAGCATAAAAACATAAAAACAATGACAGTGCTTGCCTGAAAACAGATGGTATTTGTATATAAATAAGAGATGTAAACATTATTCTTGATTTGCAAACACAAAGTTCCTCCATAAGAAATACAGTATGAACTATACAGTGGTAGGACAACTAATGAATTAAAAGTAATGTTTTAAGCAAAATTGGAAATTAACATGTACCTGAATATCTCTTCAAATGAAATACAAAATTAGTGTTCACCCCTTAGTAAATATATGTGGTAAGGCTCGAAAGGAGATGCATAGTATTTTGTGTGAAAACAAGAGGAAAATGTCTTTTTTTTCCTTCTGTGGCCACCATAAACCCCCAAAACCCTAACAAAACCTATTTGATGAGTTCACTGTGGCACTTACAATTAAAAATTATATTAGAGTATCTGAACCTGTCACACATGGGCTTGAAAAAGCATCTAAATTGTAATAATTAAGCCAATGTCAAATTTGTGCTTTTTCAAGACATCAAGTTAATTATGAGTTAATTATAAATTTCTAAGGTAGCATAGCAATGTTACATGTAGCATAGCAATGCACAGTACAATATATAGCTACAGTGAGAAACATGCACATGCATTATAAATAAGCACATCAATAAGGAGCAAAACCAACACAATAATCAGACAAAAATGGCTGTATCACCAACCATAAATTTTCAGAGAAAGTGGGTACTTATAGAGATTTACTAAGAAAAAAGCGTAGTTGTATGTTGTGGAAGAAAAGGAGTTTGATTATCTCCAATGTATTTGTGATTTTATTAACTGTATTATTGTTCCTCTAAACAACGTTGCCCAAAAGTAAGAGCCATTTGATCCACTGAATCCTCTGCTCTCTGCTTAAGCCCACTCCATAAATCCAAGTCAAGACAAGGTATGAAACAGGAGTCTTAAGAAGAAAGTGTTTGCCTGGCATGGCATCTTTTCTCCAGCTACATCTTTGATGAAAAAATATATTACTTCCTCCTATAAATCCTATTTCTTTCACTTCTATACTGATATAACATGCTGGCATTCAGAAAATAAAAGGGTATTAATGATTATTTTTCCAAAAATGACATAAATTCAGTTCTTGGTTAAAAATCTGAAGAAAGAGAAGACAGTCTTAGAAAAGGATTCAAAGAGACATCCAACCTGAAAAATGCTTGCCAGGAGAAAATGAACATATAAGAAGGTTTAATTACATCTAGTAGAATAAAAATATATATGTAGAAATTATATCAAAAATACAGTAAAAAAAACAGAAGCCTGAGGAACACAGTTATCAATAAAGGAGATGAGGATAACAACGTGAAATGGGATTTGCCCAGCTCTTACTACAAACACAGCTCACTTAACCAACAGTACTGTCATTGTGAATAAGTCTTTAGTATTCATCTTAGGGGGAAAAAAACCCCAACAACACCAACCAGAAAATATAAACACAAACCTCCCTACCAAGTCTCTTCCTTCCCCACAAATACTAAAAAAGCTTCAGCAAAACACATCAACCTGAAGTCTTTTCCAGAGACAATATCTGAATGAGTATTTATGACTGATTAGATGAGCTAGAATTCAAGAGCCAAAACCCAGGTAGTATTAGGATTAAGAACCTATTACAATACAGACTGAGTATAGCAATGTTTACTAAGAATTATTAAGAATTTCACTCTATTCACCCACTGCACATAGGAGTCTCCAGGACATTCATGTTATTTGACCCTGCCATTAAAATTTACTGTTCAGGGTGGGGTTGGGAAGGAAGGAAGGATTTTAGAGATACAAACGAAAAGAAATTTTTGGTAGATACTGTGATAACAAATTTCTCCACAGTAACTTCACCAGTGATGCACAATTTTAATTATTTTTGAACTGCACATGTGACACTTCACATACTCTCCTTTTATGGGTAAGTTTCACATAGAGCAGCAAGCATCCTGTTCTTCAGAATTTTTTCTTTGAGAAAAGATAGAATGAAATGTTTTGGAACATACATTAGGAAAAGCTTGTCATGCCAAAGATGTCAAGTGGTCAAAAATTTATCCTCCAGTGGCTCCTGAAGTAAATAATAAAATAGGGTTGACAACAAAATCAGGGTCAGTGTATGAGTCACATTGTAGCTGATTTCATACATAAACTGCACGTAATTTCACCATAATTTTTTCTGACATGGTTATTTTTAAGCTATTATGACAACTACCTTCTGAGTAACTGGGCTAAAAAAAGTATGATTGCACATCTAAGAAACAGAAAGAGAATCACCCTTACTTTAACACTGAAATAGTAACATGAATCAGAAAATGCTACGAATGTTCAGATACACTTTGAAAAACAAAATTCTAGAACATTCTAAATATATAAAAGGGGAATTCCAGATACAATGACAGAAAGAAAATGTTTCCTTAAAACATCTTGCTTGGCTCCTGGGGCTTGTGTACATTGGATCAGCCCCTCTTGGACTGTGCCTACTTCCCCACAGTTCTGATTCCACTTTCTGTGAAGTCCCTTCAAGAGTGTATAAGAACCAATTGCCCTTAAAGTCTTCTGCAGGGGGACTTTAAAACCATTATAAACTCAGCATGAAGAGTTATAGGGAAAGAAAGATGCTGGAACACAGGTTTCCAAAACACCTCAAATTTTTGATTGCAGTAGGTAACTGCCCCTTCTCCTTTGAAAGAGTCTCAGTAACTTGCACAGAAACTTTCATATCTGTAGGACAGATGATTTTAACAAAGAAAGGGAATTACATTGGTATTCCGCTGAGATGATACCTGACTTGTATCACACATGTAAACACTGTACTAACTTGAAAATTCCAGCATTGCTTAGGCTGCCTTTACTCTATCTGAGGTAACTTCAAAATGTTTTCCAATGGAGTGGTTTGGTCTGAAGCAGCAGCTGCTCTGAAATTGAACTTGTGGCCAGCCCCACTCAAGGGAGAACTGTGCTACTTTGCAGAGCAATCTCAGTGTGTGTGGACCAGTTTCCTTTTAGAAGGAAGTAAACCAGGAGCTTCCCTGGAAATACGGCACCAAACATGCCCTAGCCCATCACATCTTGATTATGGTCAGAATGGATGACTAACCTTTTATGTCTGTTCTGACACGAAAATAGATGGCATTGAGCAGGGACTGGACTGAAAGTGTTCCAGAGGTGCCTTTTAGCGAATTGTCTTATGGTTCTACGGAAAGCACCGAGACTGCACACAATGTCACTACAAGCACGATGGCACTAACTGATTTGATCTGCTTCTGTTGTTTCAAATTATTTTCTAATGTAAACATAGATTTCCATGCCAAATAATTCTTACTTACCAGGTCCACATTCTAATTTAACACAACGCAAATTACCCTGGGTATGAAAGAATTTTTGGGTGGCAGTATAGATCCCTCTGCAGGTTTCCTCTTGCAAGGATGGAGTAACCTGTGCAATGCTTCTTGCTGTCACAGTCAGACTGCTGCTGACCTTAGGTTAGCTTGGGCGGCTGCACATCACACTGATAAATGCAGTTAATATGCAGCCTGCATTATACATAATGAGGAACTAGAAAATCATAATGACATGTACAACCTGAAAAAAAAACCCCACTGTCAATCATTAAATGGTGAAAATTAGCTTTAAGCTTGATATTATCATCCTCTCACAGTGGTTAATGATAGCCATTATAAACCAGAATTAATTTCAATTTATCTGCATACTCATTAGGAGCTTAGTATACAACCTCTCATCTTTAGCTATGCAATGGTTTTAAAATATACTCAGTGCTGTATCATGATTCTACTGCCTCAATATGAAGATGTACTTATGATTTTGTCCTTCTCAAAATTGATTTTAAAAAAAGAGAAAATATGAAGAGCAGAAAGAAAATTGAGGTTATTCAAAAGACTGGGACACAAAAAGGCAAAGTAAGATATGTGCAAACAAACAAAAAAAAACCCACAACAAAATGGTCTCAACTTTCCAAGAATCAAAATGAAACCAAAAGGTTTTTATGTTTGCCATCTAAATATTTCTACCTGAATCTTATTCTCTAAGAAAATTATATTTATAAGAGGTTTTCTCTTTCTACACATTCAAGTAAATTATTTGTCAACCTTTGTTCAGACTCAGTTAACATTGTTAAGAAATAGAACTCACACTAATTAGCAGCTTTTTAAGGCTTGTTCAGTAAAAAAGTAATTAAAAAACAAAAAAGAGACTTCCACAATGGTACCCCACTCATATATTGAAGCGTGAGTGAGGAAGTAGGTACTGCAGGATTTATTAGAGGAATAGTGAGAGATGAAGTCTTTAAAATCAGAATATGAAAGCAAGATGACAAAACTCCCTTGGAAGCTACATTTCCTTAGTTCTACTCATGGAATAATTCATTTACTGAGTTTTTTGCTGCTGCAACAGAAATTAATATTTACATCCTATTCAGCAAAAAAGTTCCAGACGGTGAATCCTACCACATCTGTTCCATGTCTTCTTTCCAACAGCAATCGGAAGACATTAGCTGTAATCTTGTTATCTTGAACACCTTGTCCAAGGCCACGGTTGTCATCCTGCATAAGCCGACGATCCATGATTACTTCCAGCTGACCTGAAAGAGCAACATGAGGATTATACTAGTATCAAGAATAGATAAGTGTTCTATTAAGCATAAATAACCTGCCCTAAAATTTAACTTATTTTTAAGAAATCATAATATTTCTCTTGAGTTTGGAAGAGCTATTGGCTGATCAATATTGTTAGGGTTGATTATAAAAACAGTTAATACCACTGGACTGTGGCTGTTTATAACCTACAAAAAATTTGTCACAAGCCTTTCTGCAGAAAGTCCAGCAATTTTTACTTTCAGAGTTTATATAAAAGTTTAATATGAAAAAATATATACTATTAACTACTATTTACAACAAGGATACTTGGCAATCAAACATGCAATATAAAAATCACTCCCAAGTAGGAGAGACCTTCTGTAGAGGAACTAGGAACTATCTTCACCTTGTACTTCATTCTTTTGTTTCACACTTGAAGTCAGAAGGAAAAAAAAGGTATCAACAGGAGTATATAAATATTCACAATCACTTCTTGTATGGATAACTTCACTTGTAGGAATAGGAAAGAACTTTGCACTGGATAAGCACTGAGCATGAAATTCTGAGTTTATACTGAACTGCAGCACAGCCACTCAAAATAGTTCTTTGAGCATGATGTTAAATTATATATAACCTGGACAGTGAAGTTCACTTTTTTTCAAGTGTCTATCTCCAGAAGGAAATCAGATTGGGGCACATAATTAAGGCTGTTACGTATTTTGCACACTGAATCTTCAAACAAGAGTACATATTTCCTAAATAAAACTGAAAGACTGAAGTGCTTGTATCCTGAATAAGAAGTTCACAATTTAAGCTTCTAGAAAAGGCTGCTTACTAAGGCAGTCTTTTTTATACTTCAATGTTCTACAAACACTTACCCGATTTTCTCAAATACTTGTTCCTCCCTTCCCTCAAGTACAAACAGATTTTGTTTATCCAGGAGAGAAATCAGCTGACAATGAGTAAGAAAAAACCTGCTATTTTGAACTAAGGTTCTATGCATATGACTTTCAGATAGTGGGTTATACCTTGAGCCACACCTGTGTCTCACACACAGGCACACAGCTACTGAGGTTTGCTTGCCTAAACTGAAAGATTTCTGAATTTTCTTCCATGATCCCTCTGAGCTCCTGAAAGACTTTCAGAAAAAACGTCATGAAGCGTATGATACTCTTCAATCTCTGAAACTTCAGCTTCATTTCTGCTCTTTTTTGAGGAATCCAACATGCCTTCAGGACAAGGTAGCCAATTTAGTAATTTAATGAACTATTACTTAATGATAACAAATCAGATTAATTCGGTCTCCTTTTTTTCTTAGTGGGCACAGAATAAATATTTCCCATTGGTGTATCTTAAATTACATAATACAGTTTGTCAAATAGTGAAACAGTCAAGAAATCAATGTCATGTCAGGTATGGGATACATCTGTTGCTCTTTTATTTAACT
This sequence comes from Motacilla alba alba, assembly GCF_015832195.1. Lineage (NCBI taxonomy): Eukaryota > Metazoa > Chordata > Aves > Passeriformes > Motacillidae > Motacilla > Motacilla alba. Next base: position 67,087,497 of record NC_052046.1, on the reverse strand, counting down.
GGAGTAGGTGAAAAGCCTATAACGTCCTCTGACAAATTTGAAACAAGTGCTCATAGATCAGTTTCTCCCTGATGCTTAACTGCAAATTATCGAACAGTGCTAGCCTTAACTTCCCCAATTTGACGGCAGAGAGTGGGAGTGTCTGTGGATTTAGATGGTGCATTATCTTGTGATGGAGACACTAAGATTGTTAAAGAACAAATACAGACACTATTATCAGGTAACAGCCTCTGCAGACTAATTCAGTCTCCAATACCCATTTAATGAGTGCTTAACAACATCGGTGGTGTCAGGGTCATTCACAGGATCAGGCCAATAGGAGCTGGGTTTCCAGCAAAGGGAGGCATGAAAAAATGTGGTTTGGGTCTTGTATCCAGTACACTTGGAACAAAAGACTGGTATTTTCCACTGTGGTTTTATTACAGCATCACTGTATAGTCAGTGTTAATTCCTTGCCCTAAAGTGAATTAGGTTTGCTAATGCTGCCACCAATCCAGCATAGTATTCACCTTTTGTAAGAAGAGAGCATTTATGACATTTTTCTTAAAAGAAACTGTGAAGTAGGTTTTGTTGCAGTTTCTGATGGACTCTTTCTCTTCTGAGTATTCATTCCATTATTGTCCAAAACCATATAAATTTAAACTGACAACATATATTACAGCAAGAAATTATACATATTAAGTTATAAATTATATACCTTATTTTGCCCACTACCTCTAGCTTTATTTGAATACCTCCCCCATTCTGATAGAATGAATAACTGTCCTCTGTTTCCAGTACTCCAGGCCATTCATCATACCCTTTTCTGCTCCAAGGAGCAAGACTGTGTCTCTTTTGGAATTCTTAATATGAATTGATTTTTCTTGTCAACATATTAATCAGCACTGTCAAAGTACTCCATTAAATTTGTGCAGTATCATTTTGCTTCAGAACTATGTTCACTCTTACACAGGGTCATATTTATCCTTTATTTCACTAATGCTAATCTTCAAAAAAGCTGCTGTTGTTTTTCCTTGTCAGGTAACTTAGGCTGTGCTGTATATACCTTAAGACTAGTGCTGTCTACACTAAAGCAAACAGAACAAAAAACATGATCAGCATCCTTCTTAAGTCCTCTGCTACTAGGGCAGTATGAAAAACCCTTTAGTTCTGTTATTTCATTCCACCAGAGATCTTGGGTGAAAAATAGCTGGTTCTGACAATTTACTGCTCTTTCTGTCTTTTTCGCAATCTTTGTCCTCTCCCTCTAGTTTGAGAGAGATCTTTCATTGAAGATGACAGGATCTCATGTGTGACCAACCTCTTCCTCCTCTCTTATGGACATACTTTAAAATTTGGCAGAGATGGAAAAAACTATTTCCTCTCTTCAAATGCTTGTAGGTAAGCATAGTAATCTCTGAATGAACTATTTCAGAATATCATGAAGGAGACACCTTTGTCATATCTTTCATCTTATATTTACCATTTTTCAAGCTGGCAACACCTAGAGACTGAGCTGAATGAAGTGTAAAACGAGCGCCAACATCTTGGATATAAGCCATGGTAGTCATAGGATAGATATTTGCTTGAAGAGGCAACTTGCTCATCGTCAGTCTAGGCTGGATCTGCAATATGAACACAAACTTCAAAAACATACATTCTTTTTATGCAATTAAATTTCAAAGACATTTTCAGACATTCATCCCATGTGCTTTGGAAGAACAACCATCACGAAAGCATTCACTCAACTCTATTATTTAGCTTTTTTGAGATTTGTGGCTAAAATTACCACTTTGGAAATGGTAGCTTCAGTGTACTTTTAGATCAAACAATACTAAGAAAAAATGTGAAAGATTCACCAAGGGAACCTACAAAAAAGGAACCTATAAAAAAGAATAATCACAGATATAAAGTAAAAGAAAAAATTTTCTCCTCTAGAGAGCAAGCAGTGAATAGATTTAAGGTAGCAGAACAGGAATTGTTGGTTTATAATGGGCACTTATTGAAGTGCTCTTGAAATTCTTGAATGGTACATGAAAAATTAGTAGTAGTATTAAAATTATTTTCATGTTTAAATATTCACTGTCTCCAGCAAAATGCAGTAGTACAGTAACTGGAAAACTAGTACTCTTTTATTCAGGAGTCATGGTCTCCATGTATTTGCAAAACTATTTTTAGCAAGAAAGGAAGGTAAGGAAAAACAATTTTTCTCTCCTTTGTGTTTGCTGCACAGTTCAAGTTAAGACAATAGCCCTCTCCTCAGATGTATTACCCATAGAAAAAGCATTATACATAAAATAATACATCATTTATTTCCAACACAGCAGTAAGCAGCTGTTCACTAGGTGTGGTCCTTATACACTGTGTTATTCAATGGGTTTCAACTAAACGAATAAAGCAGAGGAAAAGAAGTCATGCATGTATACAAGCAACTACTACTAACTACTAACTACTTGTCATAACTTCCTGTATTATAATTCTTCTCTTAAAAAGAATTTAAAGGAATAGTCAACAAACTCCCTAAAAGCACACAGTTACTTCTTAGTCTGGTTTACGTCAAATGTTGTAACAGGTACATTTTTAAAAAGCATTTCTGCTTTTAAATGATTAGTCTTGTTTAACATGAAAGTTTGTTTAATATAATCTCTTTACATTTAGACAGTCAAAACCTGACACCCTAAGCTTTTATAATTAAAAGATGGTAATTACCTGATATCCATTAAGATCAGTATAGAATCTGTTTTGACTGTTTATGTCGGATGAAATTCTCATTGCAAGTTCACGATTATATTCTCCTCTTATGTCCACAATATTGGAAACTTCAAGAGACTGACCTTCCAAACCTACATGAAAAAGATGCATTTAAAATCTCTAAAAGTGATTGCCACATGTGTAAGAATGACTGTGCTCCCAGGACACAATGATCTAGATTTTGTTTTCTCTTATACCTAACGAGATATTGGAAGACAGTTCAATTATGCAACAGATGACAGAGCAATATTTCTAATTTGGTACAAATTGAGCAGACAGTCTGAAAGGGAGCACTGAAGGGGAACAGGAGCAATACATGGTAAGAACCAGTGTGGGTTCCAGTAAACCAGTAGGGAACAGGACACAACTGTTAAGTGCTGTCTTTAAATAAATATGCTAGAGCAAGACCTGATCAGTTGCTTCTCCCCTTCACTCTTAAGCAGCTGTCCCCATTCCCAGACAAAAAATGAAGTTACTAGATTCTTGATAGAACTGTTCAACTGAGCAGGAAACTTTGAGCATCTTCTTTAATCAAACGAGACTCCTTAAGGATAGTGAATTAAGAAATTTGAACTGATTAAAGCACAAGCAGGACACAAAACTTTGTTGACAGGGAAAAGGTTCATATTTATTAAAAGACAGATTAGGTGTCTGAAAATTCAGACAAGTTTTTAAGTGAGATTTTCTTTTTCTACAGTGCCTTGTACTGAAAATTAAATACCTCTAATAATGACCTGACCTTTTCAAACAGTTCAAGTCACAGTCTGGAGTGGAATCATACCATCATCCAGCATCACCACTTCTACCCTTTTTGTAGTCTAATGGGATTAATGACTGCAAAAAGAAATGCACCAAGCAGAACACAGATATGTATTTGTTTCCACATCTATTTTAAAATCTAAATGTCACCTGCAGAAGTACAGCAACTGTTAAAATGTTAACATTTACCAATGGCTATTAAACTTCAGTGCTAAATGAAAAACACTTGGTTCAGCTAATTACTTTTATTTTCCCAAACCTAGTCTGGAAAATGTGGATTTTTAAGCTCCACTTTTGATGCTCACAGTAACAGATTTTCCAATTATTTAATATATTTTTTCCAAATATTTAGGAGCATGAGTACATTGAAGAAGAATACAGTAATTCATTTAGACTGTTATCATTTTTGTACTGTGTAATTTGAGAATATAGAAAAATACAACCATGAAGAAAATAAAGTATGACAAGCTTCTGATAAAAAGATTAACAAAATCATGATAATATCAAAAGAAAATGTCAATGGCAGCAGAAGCTAAAAATCACTCAGTGGTCAATTACTGAACAGAGTTGTCAACCCAGAGTATTTTCTGCCCAAAATCATCAGAATTTTAAACCCAGAAGTGGTAAAAGCTATTTTCCCCAAAATTGCTGAAGATATAGGTGTTGGGAGTACAATCCAACAGCTGGATTAGCCACACAATCAGTCTTTCTATCCCCTGGCAAGGAGGTAGGTTACAACAGGAGATGAGATCCTGATTTGAAATCAAAGTGCATTTATACACATAGTGATTTTTTCTCACATACCTAGTAAGACTTCAAAATATCTTATTTTAATTGAAGTCATCCTATATAAATAACTCCCCTTACAAAGCCAAGGAAATAGACCTCAGCAAAACAATGATGCAAAGCCATCAAATTTTAAACTTTGAAAAAGAACATTTAAAGAAATTTAGATAAAAACACACCAAAGAGCAAACAGACAATATATAAAATATATTTTGCATCATTTTTCCTTGTCAAAGTAGAAGCATGGTACAGGACTTACCCATGTACACATTGCATTTGTAATGGTGTAACTATTGAAACATTGTGATGACTTAAAAATTGTCAGAAAAACCAAAGGAAAAAGGTAGGCAGTACACTCACAAAGAAAGATAAATTTAAGTGTTAGGAATTGGCAAGCAATTTTCACTGACAACTCATTTTCTGTGAACTGTGAACTGAAATACTTCTAGCAGGTATTAGGTAGCAAATTAAAGAAAAAGGAGTACTACAGAATAATCCACTTTAAGATGATTTTAACTATTTGTCACATAAAACAAATATATAGGCTATATATATATATATATATATATATATAGTCTTGAATATATGTTGTGTTTCCTTAGAATGCTCAGCAATGAATGTAAACTCTTGGTTTGTGTTCCTAAGGAGTGTGAGTTAATGTTTGATCCAGAATTACTGTATCAGTTGGGAACTGAATTCTGATGAGCTTTTGGCATATGTATAAACTCCAGCAACTTCACACGTCAATGTACACACGTCACAAAAATGAAGTATCTGAATCAATTTTAGTTCTAGATCAAAATACACTAGAACTAAAACAAAACAAAACAACAACAACAAAAAAAAAAAAAACAAAACACCAAACCCGAAACCCCCAAAAAAATCACACAGATGATGTCATTACTATTTCTGAGACCTAAAAGAAAGAAGGAGAAGGTAAGCAAGACTTTCAAAGTACTGATAACTTTTTTTTTTTTTAGAAGATGTTTAGGAAAAATAATTAAATATGATAAATAGGATTTTAAAAAACATGAAGACAATTTTGAATCCTACAGTAAAGTTGGTAATACAAAACATGTAAGTTCCTTCAACTGAAAACATTAATCAGTGCCTCTTTATTTCAGAATAATTCCAGTAATGTAAATAATGAATGCATGTTTCTTAATTATAGAAAGATACACTTAAGCATGTTAACTCGAGTTTCCATATGAAAATAATTGTATACAATTGCACCATGATTTCCTCCCTCTTTTACATTTTTCAGCGGCCAATACCATCAAGTTTGGAAGGGTAGAGAGTTTCCAAATTTACTGTTTACTTAGAATTTCCCTGGAAATCAGTAACTGAACAGTAGAGAAACAAGCAACTTAAAAAGAAAACTGAAGGAAACAAAGGAAAACTGGTGTGATGTTATGTCCTACGAGCCAAAAGTTGATGTTTGGTGCTAGTGCTTCTCAACAGACACAGAAAATTCTGTCATGAGCTCTCCCAAGCAGAAAAAGAACATACAATGAAATACTGTAATAAAAAATTAAAGCCTAAAGTTGTGAAGTAAACCAGACTCCTCTATTAAGGTCACTGATATATATTGTACTTCCATCAGTAAATGTGAAACTATGAAAGAAACTATGTTCTTACATTCTCTCCAAGATATTTAAATTTTTTTTCCTGATTTTCAAAATGTGTAACTAGTTACAACATTCAGATGAGTCAGTAAAGTCTGGAGAGGTATTTCCAAAAAATCTGTAGAGTTTAAGTATTCTAGCTTAATGACTAGCATGATACTCAGAGAGAAATCACAGTGCACAGTGCAAAGTTTATTGGAGTCAATACAACCTCAGTCTCACGATCTGTGCACTAGTGCAAAGATGTAGTTAAACATTACAAAGGCAGGTAGGATCCAAGATCATTGTGATGTAAATTAACTGCCAAGAGAGACAGAATTTCACAACTCTTACCTTGGACTTTATACAGCCGCATGGTATGTGTCACGTGGTGAAAAAAACAAACAACTTCTGAGAAAATTGTTCCATGAGCAACTCTTATCGTAGGGGGGTCTGTAAAAATATAAGGCTACAAAAAGAAAACAGAAAGTCAGAGTGAGTATTTTGGAAGTTTTTCATAAATGCAGTGTCAATAAATAAAATATTTAATAAATATTAACATAGTGGGATTTCAAACCATTCTAGATCTAAAACACTGGAGATTAAAATTTACTCTTAATCTGAAATTCAGCAACTTCTGTTCAGGGTCCTATATTCTCTTCAACTACAATCAGTTTAAGTTTCATTACACATCTCACAAGTATTTTATGAGGACTAAGCGATACAAGGTCTACAGACAAGCATATGAATGTATTGACATTGCATCTGGATTGATCTAGAAAAATTATAACTGCTAATTAAACTATAGTAATTAAATATTGTACTTCCAAAATTTGGGGCAGGTGGTTTGACTACTTCCATCAGTGGTATACACTGCACAGGGAAAGCCTCCCCTACTGTGCTGTGTAGATCAGTTTGCATATCCTTTGAAAATAGAAGAGAAAGCTTTTTCTTCATCAGAAGCCGACACAGGTGTCAGTGGAGCTCTCTGGAATGTAGGGTAGGGCTGGGAATCATTATGAAATGAAAATAAGGACAGTGGCTTACTACTCATGGCTCCCACAGACTAGGACAAATTTTGCATATTCACAACAAACCAAAGAGATGAAGAAAATTATTTTTCCATGTAGTCACAGTATTTAGAGTCTTGGCTAGGCAAACAGTGACTTTTTTTAGAAAAAACATTGATCCCACACTAAACTGTGTGCTCCAGATGGGAATAAATGGATGGCTGCAAAGGTAAAACTGAATTAAATACTGAGAGTGTACAAGCCAAAAATGAAATACATGCAACTGCTTCAATAGGGAAACAGCTGTAAATAAAGACTTCACTCAGAACAAACACATCCCAAATGCTTGAAAACCACATTATTCAAAGGGATCTAGTCAGAAAGCTCTCAGAGGGTGGCTGTTTTATTCCTGTGTATAGCAAGGCCATAAGGACAGAGCATGGTCTTTCATGAAGCAATGACACCAAAGAACAGATGCATCTTGAGAAAGAGCAGAGATCAAGCCCACATACATACAGACAAAACACACTAGAGAAGAGCAAGTAGAGGTAAATATCCAATATTCATTGAGCATATAACTCTAGGTATAACAGGGAAGATTTCAAGAAGTATTGTATAAAAGAAAAATTGAAAGGGACTTTCAAGGGCAAAAAGCCCGCCTTTTGTATTCACATACTTATTCTTAGAGCTTCAGAATATTCTTTAAGCTTTGCCAGAGCTACAAGAGGCAACTCTGCAGTTATCAACTACAGGAATATTTTGTGCTGGAGTTTGGAAGAGAAATCACAGTTACTTATGCTTTGATAAGATTGTTTGGTTTAGGGTGAAAAGGCTTTTTTGTACTGAAAATTTTATCCAGGTAATCAATAAAAAACCTCAAAATAGTGTTTTAGACTTCTTGATAGTCTACATGAGAAAAGAATTATGGAATATATCTGGTCAATAAGACGGACAAATGTTATCTGTTATGCAAAATCCGTTTGCTAGGTGAGAAATACAGAAGGAATATGGCATTGAGGGGGCATATTAGACAGATGAGCTAATACACTGAGATAAAAGAAATTTGAAGACCAGATCCTAGGTTAGAACCTCTTATTTCCATGAAAAACTGACAATATCCATAACTGTAGACTGAATTCTCCCCTTCCGGCAGAAGAGACTGATAGTTGCTTTTCTATCATGTATAGGCAGAGAAGACAAACTAATTTAATCGGTGACTACCTGGCTTCTAGAAGTTAAAAATCCCACAAAGGAGAACCTGAATGACCAAACAAATGGTGGAGTAATCAAACCCTTCAAAATCCTCCCTGCAGGGCAGAGCAGTATGAAGATACTCAAGCTACCAAAGACGGACTGAAACAGCACCTAAAGTAACTCTCAGAAAAGGAACTGAGAAACCTGAGGTCATCAGGACAAGCCAATGACCTGTGACCTAGGAGAATGTCACTTACACAGCAGACTGCCAGATATATTCTGTTGTCAAAGTAACACAGATCTTATGGTCTTGTGTAGTTTGTAACAGTATTTCTTGCTTCGATCTCGCTGGAGCTAGCCAGCAAAATGCTAGCCAGATGCTGGGTGAGTGACAGGAATGTAAAAGGCTGTGCACTTACTAGAAAAAAATTACCTAGAGTAATTTCAAAAATCAAAAATTAAAAAAAAAACTAAACCCAAACATTAGGAGGAACTCCTTTCCACTGAGTTTCTTAGCACAAAACATGAGCATGATATTGATAACAGCTATCAAAATACACAGAAAGCTGAAATGAGATGGATATATCAGCTCTCAGATTCTGGGATATTGCCACAAATATAAGTTCACACACCTGAGGCTCCAGGCTGCACATGTAGCCAAATTAGCTCCTCTTCTGAAGAGAAATGCAACTTATTATAGACTGTTCCAAACAGTCTAAACAGAAAGATGGGCTGATGGAAAAGGAACTGTTATTTTGCAGATATAGCCTGAAATGAATCAATTTAAAAAAAAAAATAGTTCTTAATTTTGCTAGGGCCTGCACTGAGTTTGCAAGCCTCCAATTCAGTCACAGTGTTAGAAAAGGCACAAAAGAGGAAGGTAGCCTACAAAGGCAGATGCTATCACATAGTTTTGGGGATCAGACAAGTTCTTTCTGACAGAAAGAGTGGCAATATGATGTATACTCAAGTTCTCAAGGATGACTGATGTTCCCTGATTATTGGGCAAGCAGGGAAAATGAAGTTAAAATAGAACAGGGGAGCCTTCAAATTCATATTTAGTGCTTAGAAAAGCACTAATCCTAGAACTTGATTTGTTGATAGATACCAGGAGAAATTCCAGGAGTTCAGAACCTGCCCAGGTTTGCCTCACCAAAAACATTTCAATCAACCAGGCTTTTGCTCTTAAACAGGAAAACATCTTTATGCATTGAATATGCAATTATTCTAGTATCATTGTAAAGATCCTTGGTGAGATGCACAGGTCTGTAAAAGGATCCTGGTCCCAGATCTGAAATACAAAGGTACTTTTGATGTGAAAGTCCAAGGCAATGTGGAAAGAACAAACAATGATAGACATTTGCAAAACTGATTTGACAAAGTTCTTGTCTCAATTCAGTGTTAAGTCTGCTTTGTAAACAAGCACGGACTAAAGGACCTTCCAGCATGAAGTAATTTGTTATTCCTGACACCTCGAATTGGAATAAAAATATGTTCCTTTCATATCCAATGGCTAGTCTGAAGACTCCACTTTCTAAAGAGTTAAAATAAATAGCTGCTGTAATATCTGTTCCCCTGAGCTCCAGTGTACAATGAATTCCATTGTACAAGATCCAGCAGCCTGGTGAGGCAGCTTCTGCTGAGCCTGGAAATCAGTATTTCTCAGAAACAGGATAACAGAACTATGAGTCAAAGGGTTCAGAAATCATCTTTCTGTACTCCTATTTAAGAGAAATAAGACAATCTTTCTTTGGAAAGATAGTGGGCAGGAGGCCTGGAGAGAAGCTAGGTAGGAATTTTAAGGGAGAATACTTGGAACAAAATAATACCTCATGGATCCCCCTATGGTATATTAAAATACTTAACATCTAAACAGGTGCCAAAGTGTGGAAATAACTGGATACACCTTCACCAAAATATTTACTGGCTTGTATAGAAAATAGATGGTATATTGCATCCTGGAGGCACAAAGCATGGACATTTAACTTTTCCCCTTATTGACAAGTAAAACACTCCTAACCATTTTAGTGGCCAGGAAACTTCTGGTAGTGCAGAACACTGTTGGTCTGGGTGGCAAAAAAACTATGCCCAGGGGAAAGTTTTCAACCACACATGAAATGTTCTGGGTTGGTCTAGAATTTAAAAAAAGAAAAATCACAAGACAAAGCCTGCAGGAAAAGGTGTTTCTCAATAGCAGACTGCCCCTGATTTGGCAGGGTTTGAGGTTAGACTGAGATAATATCATGTATTTCAGCTCTAGCACTAGAGATTGTGCAAGAAGAAAAAAAAAATCTGTTTTCTTATATATTCTGTTAGTACATAAGTACCTATGGGAACCAGTACATACACATAATCACAGAACCAGCTGCCTGAGGGAGAATCAAAATTTTCTAGTCTGGGTATACCAAAACCCATCACTTTGATACTGAAAAAAATTATTTGTAAAACAAAAAAATCAACTACTCACATTGATCCCACAAACATTTAGCATCTGATTCTTTGGAAAAAACTGCTTTGCTCTATTCCCTATGGATACCAAGCAGGGCTAGTAAGAAGTCATCACATATTGACTTGTCTTGAATATACAGAAAAAAATACAGACATTTAACTGTTTCAAAGTTTATTGAATACTGTGAGTTTTTTTCCCACTGATCTGTAAAAAAAAAAACTGTTGGATATTCTTCATAAAATCACAGCAGTTAAAAAACATGTTTTGTCTTCATAAACAGGACATTTTATTTATACTTATTGTGAGGCCCAAGGAAATCCCATTCCCTTCATTAACACTGTCAATCAGTCAAACACTGCACTGCATTCAAAAAAATTAAGATGCTGCCTTTTTCCCTGGTGCCTTGCTTTCTGTTTTGATTTTGCATGCAAAACAAAGGCATGGTGGGGGACTGTCCTATCTCTCCAGACGTGCAGGATGGAGCCCCCACTCTGTGCCTCTGTTCTGGACCTTGCACTGTCATTGTTCAGCACTATGGCTACACAAATTATTAAAACAGACAAAGCAAAATAATTTCTGAGTATTGCAGAACTGAAAATAAAGTAGCCAAAAGACTTTTCAGACGTAAAATCAATTAGTCAACAAAGGCAAAGAAAACACATAATTCTACTCATACCAAAGAAAAATAGTCCAACATAAAAAGCAATTATTCTTTGCAAATTTTGCTGTAAAACATAGGGTAAAGGAGGTAAGAAAAAAAATAAAAACAACAAAACACCTAGCCAAAAATCAAGAAAACTGCCTGCCATCTATCCTATTGCCAATTCCCACAAGGAGTTAGAAAGTTAGTCAATCCACATTACACAAAGAACCCTGAACAGATGGCATTTCTTTTAAGATAGAAAGCATTAGCTCAACTGGTTTAGAAACTACTATAGAATTACTCTGTTATTTCCAGTGGGACAATTTAATTAGTGTTATTGAAATCCAAGCCAAATGATCCTTATGGTGAAGCAAAATATTAATGAACCAGAATTTTCAGAAGTATAACAATTTCATTTTTATTATATAAAATGTTACAAAAGTTGAACAGCACCCTTTTAATGTTAACTTAAAATGTAGTTTAATCTCATTTTTCTTTTCTAATTGTGCTTGCAGACATGTGACAGACTTTTTTCTGTTTGAACCATACCATTTTGCTGCCACAATTTGTCCAGATTATTTTCATAAAGCAAATTACTTAAATGTATAGTTAAAATTACATAACTACTAGATTTAGTGATTATTTTTAAAAGCAAAAGATGAATTAGAATATAAAATGAAATTAGTTAAAGTGTGACCACACTAGTGAAAGGCAAAAATTAAAAACCCTAAGTGATACTGTTAAGTATTCACAGATAAAAACACAATAAAATGAAGACATATGAAATATATGAAATGGCATATAAAATGAAGGATAAGGAAACCATGATGAATATATCTGAAGTAAATTATTGTGGGACTAAATATACTAATATGTTCAAACATGTCAAATCACAGACCTCAAAAGGTGTGCTTCTAGGAAAGACTGCTAAAAGAACAGGAAACTGCTCTTTGTCCTTCCAGACTGATTTACACAGATAAAAGGGGGAAATAGGAAAAGAAAAAAAGAAAACAGAAAGAAAGAAAGCCAAACACCTTTCCCTCCTGCCAAAAAGTAGAATGATTACTCTTGTATATTTCCTAAAATGGTAAGCATAGAGCTCATAATTTACCTTATGTATGCAACTTGATTTTTCACCAGAGAAACTCAGAAGAAATATGCTGCCAACTGGCTAGCTTCATAAATGTTCATTATTTTATCTTTTGCTTTCTGAAATATCCCCCTTCCAGTTCCAAAAGGGAAGTAGTAGACTCCATATGGTAATGAAGTCATTGTAAGAATGCTGCCATTTCCCAATTTCCAATTTGAAAACTAACAGGAATATGCTGTTGCTCTCCAATAATTACACAGCTAAAAATACAAATAACCCTAGAGAACCCTAAATCAGAACAGTTCCTTACTACTCTGTCTTTAAGTTCACCAACTGGGACTCAGTATCTTAATTACTATATTAAACTAAGTATGCCAATATCAGCTTAAAGTAGCTCTGAACCAGAAGCAACACGTTCACAATTCAAAAAAAATTAGAAAAGTGAAGATGTAGAAATGAATCAGTACACATTTTCATCATAGGAAATAAAAATTAACTTATTTCATTGATAATGAATGGTCACATCTCACTGGATTTCTGACAAGGATCGCATATTAATTTTTTTTTGGCGGGGGGGGGGAAGTCATAAGTATTCTCCAGATTTTCACATTTTCAAATTTCTATTGTGTTTTTACTCTGATGTAGGGTTAGGCAGTATGAACTCCTGCCAATCATTTCAATAGCCCATGTCATTATGCCTAGCCACACAGCTTTTATTTCAGTTTGCGGGACAACTAGCTGTTCCAATCTGTATTTGCCAAACACTTTAAGTTACTTCAAGATTAGAATTTCTTTGCAAACAGAAAGTTTACCTTAGCATCTCCATCTGGTAAGAAGAGATAAGCTCCACTTTTATCTCGGTTACTGGTAGTTCCATACCAAGCAAACTCCACCTTCATTTGATGATTTTTACCATCTTCCTTGGTGTTCATTTTCTAAAAGGACAGAGACACATGTTAGGTTTCCGTAAAGCAGCACAAAAAAAGTAAAATATAGTGTTTTGAAATAAAATATAACATACCTCCAGTAATCCAGACATTCCAGAAAACCATAGTTTCATGTATGCATTTTCTAAGATTATATTATCCACAGAATGCTGCATCTCTTTTATCTTGAAAATTCTATCTGGCTTCTCCTGTCCGCTATTCCTTACATATATGTTATAGTCAGCTAAAACTGCTTCTGAACTCTCATCCTCCAGAAGCTGGTAAACTCCAATCCCAAGAGGTGGCAGATGTGCCACAAAAGACATCTGTTGGGAGCAAATAAGTAGCCATTATTAAAAATAGCAGAATATTGACTTTTTATACTGAATTTATGTTCAGAGCAAGTACTTTTGCTTGAATAATTTTAGGATGGCTGAGTTTTCCTATAGTCCATAAATAAATATGAAGAATTAACAAACAAAAACATCTGCATGACTAATTTGCTTAGCATCAAGACTACCATTATATTAATGCAATAACAATTTAGAATCTTGTTAAGAATGTTAGTTGTGATATGCAGTACTGAGTATATTTGCTTTTCATTGAAGATGCATGTGTACTGGATCAAGCGCACACAGACTCTACTTATCACTTGATTTTGAAATTTAAATTTAAAAATGTATGAATTTAAATAACTAAGTATAAAGCAAGTGTCTCATTTTCAGTCTCTTTTTATAGGAGCTATAATCTGCATAGAAGAGTAGTATACAAGGTACATCTCCAATGCAATTTGTTTAAAATTTGAAGTCCAGAAAAGTAATTTCACTTCCTGTTCTTCAAGCAATAAAAGTACTAATTATTGTGTTGGTTTTGGCTAGGATAAACTTAAATTTCTTCATAGCAGTTTTTGGTGCTTGGTTGAGCAGGGCTTAAGCATCACCAGGGCCCTTTCTGCTGGTCCACCAGGGAGGAGGCTGGGGGTGCACAAGGAGTTGGGAGAGGACACAGCTGACCCCAACTGACCAAAGGGATATTTTAGACCATGTGACATGATGCTCAGCAATAAAAACTGTGAGAAGAAAAAGGAAGGGGGGATGTTTGGAGTGATGGTGTTTGTCTTCCACTGCTCCATGTGACAAAGCCCTGCTCTGCTGGGGATGGCTGACACCTCCCCAACCTTGGGACACAGTGCATGAATTCCTTGTCTTGCTTTGCTTGTGTGCACAAGCTTCAGCTTTACCCACGAGGTTTGTCATCATTACCCATCCAATTATTTCCTCCACCCCACTGGATCAGTGAGAGAGCAAGTGTGTGGGGTTGAGATGCTTAGCAAGGTTTACCCACAATAATAATCCCTTTGGAACACAACTGAGAGACAGTTATTGAATTAGCTTCACAGAAATATTATCCTGAACCAAGTCAAAAGGAATCAAAACATAAGCCTGAAAGCAATACAGTGTTACTATTGCACTTATACATTACAGTTTCATTAAAAATTTAATGAAATAAATTTCTGATGTGTGATGCGATCATTGAGGACAATCTTCTATAGTTAAGTACAACTCAAAAATTCTAAGATGTTTTGCTTCAAACAAAAAACAGGAAGTGGGCTGGAAGATATCTGTCCAGCTTAAGTATTTGGAAGGGAAGAGGACATCTAAATGTAAATGCTTAAAGCGATTTCATGTACAAGACCTTCCAGCTGGAGTGCTTGAGAATATACAGACAGACATGTGTGACTGTGTGTACAGATTGGCACTTGAAGAAAGAAGCAGCTCAATTGAGAAAGCGAGGGGAAAAGACACACTTCCAGCATTTTCCAGTCATGCAGCTGAAACTGATCCTTTAAATACGGTAAATTATATCACAAAATTTTAACAGTTTATCAGTTTAAGAAACATTAATACTAAACACATGTATTTTAAGAGGTTTTAAGAGGTTTTTTTATTGTTGTTTTGGGTTTTATTTGGGTCTTTTCCTACTTAAAATGACTGAATTAATGATATTGTCTACAGAGAATAGAATTGCCAATATATGAAATACACTTTCCATTTACTTCAATTATGAAGCTACAGTATATATCAAAAACCACATTTTAATGCTTTTTACTTAAAGCAGGGTACCTGATAAGCTTCATGTGATACTGTAGTTGCTCCATCCCAAACAGCACTAATCTGGACAGCAACAGGTTTTCCCAAAGGAGACAGTAATTTAACTCTGGGTGAATTCACATTGACAGAAACCACTGAAAATCGCTCCTGTTCCGTAGGATTATGTATCAAAAGGTATCTGAAAAAAACCATATTTACTAAATTACCTTTTGATAACCAAGCTTCCTCCTTCAGGTTTAATCTTACTGCACATAAATTTTACATACAGAGGATTAAAACAATGTTAGAACAACAGGTACATACCACAACAAATAAATATACAAAACATAACCAAGCAACAATGGATATTTAACATCAATTATGTGCAGATCTTCTTTTTTAATGCTATGATTTGTACAAGAAATTTTGAAAATTCTTTACAAAAAATACATCTATTTCCCATTATAATTGCTAAAGAATTGCTATTAACAGTTGCAAGCACAATAAAGATACTTAAGGGCATTTTTCATGTATTTTTCAGGCTGAACGATCAAATTCTCATCCGCAATTGCCTTTTTAATACTGCTTAGAAAATATGAGAGAAGAAAACTGGCTCTACATATATGTATTCACTAAAGGAACTAGTTTCTCTCTCCTATAAGGGAAAGTACAAAATTATTTAAATTATAATTTAGCATCATTCACTATGGCAACTGTTTGCATATATTCTTAATAGATACATACGGAATAACTATTTTTTTCCATAGCCTTCCATTTGAACACAGATTATGCTATTAACCAAAAGAATCAGCCCTGAGCTGAAGACTGACTTTATCAGCCTATATATTTTTTTATTATTATTACAGGTCCATGTGTTGTAAGGTATAGAAAAACAGAACTATACTAGAACATTTGTGGTTCATGCATCTGTAGGACTATCATAGTACTTAATTTCTTTTCACTGACAAGCTCAAAGAATGCAATATTTACAGCTGTTCTCTTAAGTTTCCCTCTGTTTGCGTCATCCTTTAGAAGAAGTCTTTTACAACAAAAACTGCTCTTGCCAAATCTTCTGGTGTCTTCTTAACTATATACAGCAGAACCAATACTTTATATTCAACCTCCTTCCCACTGTAAAGCAGTTTACTTCTTCATGGGATCTGATCTTACATCAGTTCCCAAGAGATCCATTTCTTACTTATTAAATCACTCCTTCCCTATTTCTTCTAAGTAGATTCTCCCTCTTCTCTGTTCTGTATTTTCTATGCAGATTCTTCAGGGTATTGCCCATGGTCTAATTTCTTTTGCTTTCACATCTTAAACCTCAAATTCAACTACCCTTTTCACAGACTAAACCACTTCACCTAGAATTGTCTCCATCCATCCAATCTACAAATCTCATTCAGAATTCTGACCAGGCCACCATTTCCCCCTTATCTTCTCACTGGCTTCTTTTGTTTGCCTGCATCAAACTTGGCTAGTAAATTTCCCAGCACTTCACTGCTACCCTATTACCTCATAATAAATATGAAATAAAAGGTCATTTCCAACTTCTCATTAGTTGAATAAACAAAATCACAGGCTTTATTAGCTTTTCATATCAAGAACTTTTGGACTACTTGCTATATTTCAAATGTGCTTCCCATATAAAAAATATTTTCCTTTTAACTCCTTAAATTCCTGTGCTTAAGTATCGTTTAAATCATGACTCCTAATTATACTAATGATTTTCAATGTGCATTTGTCATCACAACCAAAAATGCTTTTGGATGCTTTCTTTTGCCCTGTTTCATGCTGAAGACTCCTAGATTACCAGACAATATAATAGTTAACCATATTCTGGGTTAGCTTTCAGAGTCTTTAAGGACTTGTGCAAGACTTTCTGAGAACCTCCCCTAGACTTGGGTAGGGCAATTTACACTTCTGCTTATGTGGAGCTGTCTTATTTCAGAGAAATATTTTAATTTAAATGTTTTTGTTAATCTCAATAGGTGTTTTTGTTGGTTGTTTTGGGATTTTTTAAATTATACCCATGGAATCAAAAAACCTAGCTAAACCAACCCTGCTCTCAAGTCTCAACCCATCACAAATTAGGAAGAGAATGGAAATGATATAAATTTTTTTAAGAACTCCTCATGTACTGTGAGAAAAGAGTGTTGAGAAATCTGTCAGAAAAAACACGGATTGAGAGATGATTGAACAACAAAGTTCAAAATAAATCCTCATTCTCATCCATCAACAGAACACCACGTGTTTTTTTCTTTATTCTTCATATACAATTGAATTCCTCAATTCTTACGCCTCCAAGTAAAAGGAGACCTTAGGCATATAATAATTTTTCAGTAATGCTACACATCCTCATTAAATTTAAATTATCTGCCAAGCCAAGAACATATTAGTGCAAAAATATTTCCAGAAACTTTGTTCACCTTCCCATAGCTAGAAACATATTTCAAAACTTTAATTAGTTGCATGACAAATTTACCTATAACAGAAGCTGAAGGTAAACATAACTTTCAGTCTCATAAACTGTTGTATTATTATTATATTTCATCAGGCTGTTTAAAAAAATTGTATTTGGATTAAAGAAATCTATTGTATCAAAATATATACATTTTTAAACTTCTTGAATCAATGTATTTTAAGTTAATTATGTGTGTGTAGAGTAATAAGATAAATGAGGTTAGCAATGACAGGGCAAATTTTCAGCACTTGAAATGCAGGACTTTTGACTAGATACTAATATTTTGTTTTAGCATACTATTTCAGGAGGACTGCAGTAGTTATACAAAGCAAGACATAATTCTTGTCCATATACAAAAGCACTGACTAATGTAATGAAATCACATTATTTCTGAAGTACCATTCAACTCCCACCCTTAAATAATATCCCACTATAAAAACTGTAGATTTTATTTGAAAAAAAAGAGCTACACCTCACTTAAGCTGGAGCACTGCAAAGAATGTCACACAAAAAGCTGTGTACAATTGCTTAACACACTGTGGTTGCATTACAGAGAGAAGTAAATTGATAATATTTAAAGGTTTTCTATTCCTTAAGGCAAAAAAATGAATATTACTGCCTTTCAAAAAAAGCAAGCAAATATTTTCTTTTCATTATTCAGGTCACTGGTCTTTGGCAACAACACCAATTAAACTATTAAAGTTTACATCTTTCATTCAGGTAAAGAGTGAAGGGTTTTAATGGTTATTGGTAAAATTAATATGAAAAATTTTATCTGAAATATTTTACTTTAGAGGCCCCGTTATGGCCAAAAGTCAGCCATAATTTCTTTTATTCATTCAAGAAATCTAAGAATGCTAAAACTATGTTAAAATAAACTGCATTGATACTAAAACCATTACTAAAACCCCCACATAGAGACCACACACTGGGAGCAGGAGGTAACTGCTCCCAGCCCATTCAAAAAAAAGAAGTTATTGTAGATTTGAACTCTTAATCCTAAATTGGATGCATCACAAATACTTGAAATTTAGGAAAAGCAAATCCTAATACCTTTTCAGACACTTTTGGAAAGATACCTTGAATTCTTTAACCCCATACTTTTTGGGTCTATGAAATTCAAAACAGGTATCTTTTAGTCATACAAGCATGTATGACTATATAAGCATATACAAGCATGACCACCTTCCCCAGATAACCCACAATTAATAACATTAATAAACACTATTGAATTTATGCATACAAGAATATTTTGACCAGTCTTTCCTGTAGTACAAGCTTTAACTAGTTGTGGAACATTTTCAGCAGGAGCTGGAATGCACTCCTCCCTTACCACCCCACCCCACTGCTTCTATCTTCAAATACTTTCATTATTAAATTATGATGAATATATACATATTACATATATAATATATACATATTATATATAAAAAATGAATATATAAGAAAATATGTAAACTGCTGTAGCTATATTTACAGACAAATATATGAATAAAGACTATTTATTTAGATCTCTAACAACTCTAATCTCTGCCTTCCAAAATAATATTTTTTCTTAAACAGAAGAGCTTCAGTATTTCAAAAGATCACTGTTTTCTGTTTCTCCAATGTGCGTAAACATATACGCATATATGTTGATACACACATTTACTGGTAACACCTGCAACACAATTACCATAATTACCACTTCCTTTTGAAGTTCATTCATCCTTCCTTCACAAGGGATGCATTCAACTAAGGTGAGAAACTCACTACTAGTAAATGTCAGAGCATCGTAAGTGATAAAGGCTTATTCAAAAACTGCCTTTCAAGGCACTTGGGATTTACAGCACAGGACAACAGCATTCACTGTTCAAAGCAGAGTAACTTTATTCAAATACATCTGGAGAACCAACTCCTTGAGGACCTCTAGCTCAGACTGACCAATTTTACTAAAATTTCTACAGCAAACATTCTGAGATGGATTGAAGCATTTCCCATTATAAATGGTTTCATCAGAGTCAGTTCTTTGGACCCATAAGCACAATTTTAATGCCAAGTTACACGAACAAAACTTTCAAAGCTGATTAGTTTCTTCTCCTATAAAGGCCAAGGTAAAAACCACTTAAGTGGTGAAAAAAAAAAATGCAACAAGTACGCCCAAAACTGAGAAAAGATACAAGCCATGAAGCTAAATTATACAAATTATACAGTATATTAGTGGTCTTCCAGTGAAGAACAAAAAAGAACAACCAGATGCATGTGAGTTCTGAAAGTAAAAAGAGAGGAGTAAAGAAAACAGATTTAAATGCTTTTTGCTATAGAAAAAAGGAATTTAAGTAACTACACATGTTAATAGTCACCAGAGAGGCTGGTGGGTTAGAAACCACAATTCAGCTAGAAATGTATCCTGAGTTCTTGACTCTTGATGGGCTTTGATAGATTAGAACTTTAAAATTGTAAACAACACTGAAATTCTCTAAAAAAAACCTCACTGTGTAATAGAATCAAAATTGTCTCACATCTTAAAATTGCAAGAAAAAATTACTTTGAAATATGGAAGAAGAGTCAGTAGGTAGTAATGTTTAATTACTGGACACTGATGTATATGAG
Source organism: Motacilla alba alba (assembly GCF_015832195.1). Lineage (NCBI taxonomy): Eukaryota > Metazoa > Chordata > Aves > Passeriformes > Motacillidae > Motacilla > Motacilla alba. Next base: position 67,067,160 of record NC_052046.1, on the reverse strand, counting down.
GTAGAAACAAACTAGGGTTTCATACTTAAACTCCATAAAGCACTGCTTGCCATGTGCTCCCAAAAATACCATAAAAAAATTCAAACTACAAGACTTCTGATGTATGGCGGAATTTCAACAAAAAAAAAACAACCCAAAAGTCCAAGAAAATGAGAATCCTAAGAAACTGTCATGAATTGCCGTTACACAGATGTATATCTTTGGGGATGGAGACAGAATGAAAAGAATCAAGACCATCTATTTGAACCAGGCATTTATCTGTTAATTGTGCAAATATGTACAACCTCCCCTGAAGAAAAGACTACTGTGATTCTTGCACGGAAGCCCAAGAAAACATCAAAACACTTATTTTCCTCTTTTTTTTAAAAAAAACAGAATAAAACCATAAGTAACTTGAGCACAAAAATTACTCCCCTGTTATTTAAAAAGCTCTCTCCTTGCTGTAGGGGGCCATGGGGAAAAACATAGAATAAAACCTAACATTAACAATTCCCTTTTCTTAAGAAGGAAAACTCTACTGAATACTTACTCAAACTGGTAGGTTAAAAAAAAAAAAAAAAAAAAAAAAGTTATGTCAAGTTACTCAGCTCTTTCCAAAACTCTCAATGGTCCCTCATGTAAGGGTCAAGGACTCCTCAGTTAAGAGTATGAATAACATGACATTTTAAATACAGGTCTCCTCATCCATTTTGTATGCTTTTCTGCTGGGAATTATTACAGATGACCTATAAAATATAATTATAGAGCCTATAAATAATTGTTATGGAAATAAATGCCACATATACAATCTTCAGGATATTATCTGTTCATAGTGCTCCTCTGGTTATACAGAAGTTAGACACTTTCCAACATCTCAATCCATGTTCTGTTCTTAATATTCCTTTAGGAACAAAACTCATCAAAAGCCAACTGTGCAGGCTCGTGATTGTGACACTCTCCTTGGCAGCAGATTAATGCTTTTTTTCCTACAGTTACTAAATTGGGCTTCAGAAGCTGTGCGTTTCACAGCATTTCAAGACACTTTTCATTTCTATTCAAAATTCTTTTTTTAAGAAATTTAGGCAACAGAGAATGTTTTGGACAAAGTTACTCAAACCCTCATGCATGAAAACCTTCTGACCAATGCCCTCCACTTTCTGAAAGTATTTGAGTCTGACTCATGCTAATTTCAAAGAAAATTTGACTCTGCAGGTATTTAAACTATCCTTATTTCCCCCTCTGTGAAATGAATATTTATTTCTCAAATGTAAAATATTCTCATGATTTCACCCAAATTATACTTCTTCTACTGCATGTTATTGCAAATACTGAACTTTATGTCTCTGTGTACCTTGAACTATTATCAGTGACATCTGATCCACAACCTTCTTTCAACAGTGGGAAACTACTTAAAAAAAAAAAAAAAAAGGAAATAAAATGTATCTAAATCAATTTGCCAATTAATTTTGAGATAAAATCCCATAAGGATGTTATGCCCAAAGGAATTACTTAAAATATTTTGGAACAAATATGCACGGATACTTGTCCAATAATACAAAAATAATTTTCTTTCTAGTTCATATTTCAAAAGGGAACAAAATCAGCAATACCCATTAGAAACATCAGAGGTTTTTCTCTGGCTTTTCCGAGAAGAGGAAGTACGCTTCCAATGTTAAACCACGCCAACTAATTTACAGAAATCTGGTGCTATGAATTTAGGATTTTTTTTTAGAAACAGAATTTCTGGGGGATGAGGAGAGGGAGGGTTGTAGAGAGGCAAAGGTAAAATGCAGGATTTTCCAGTATGAGGAAATTTCTTGACCCTTTGCATTCCTACAGAGAACTGATCTGTTGCTACCAATCTACACAGTTAGTACTAGTAGTTACTGCATTGCTCAATACCCCTCACCACATGTGAAACCTACCTACCTATGGTAACAGTAATTTAAAAAAATCACCAAAAAAAGACCTCCACAACCCCCCCAAACATCACTCTGCAAACAGGTAATGCATAAAACAGTTAAAATACCAGCACTCAGACAGTCTTTCATCAAAAGTGATACAAAAACACTCCAGCTTTTACAACAGATTTGCCAAGTGACAAAATAACTTTTGTCAGAAGAAAAAACCTTTTTGTCCTGAACAGAAAATTACATTTTTCTGTACAACGAAAAATAAATTGCTGTGCTTGTGCACAGCAACTCTAAGCAAAAATGAGCTACCAGCTCATACAAATATCATGCAGCCTTTAAGATCACTGGAAGGTCTTACATACCTTAAACCACTCCCTTTTTCTCTTTCATTCCACTTGGTCAAACAGAGGTCTATGCACAAAACAGAGTATTCTATAACCTTAGGTCATGTTAGGTACTACAAAATACCCCTTTCCCACTGTGACACCCAAGAGTAAACTGAGGAGACAAAAAGAAAACCTAGATATTAACAAAACCCTCTGTGGACTAGGAGGTTGCTGTAGCTTGACCTCTTAGACAAAATGAGAAATCAGAAGGGCAAACTTTGAAAAATGCTGCCATTGCTATACTTGAAAAAAGTCCAAATCTGATCACATTGTTTTGCAGCTCAAGCACCAGTTTTTCTAATAGAATATTAAATTTTTAATTATTTTAAACAACATTTTCTCTAATTACATCTTCTGATTTTCCACTGTATGTACAATGACCGTTTGTAACAAACCTGCATGCATTTAGAGACTTATCTTCCTTATTATCAGTCTTTTCAAGCTAAACAGATGATGCTCTTTCAACATCTCCTTGGGTGCTTTCTTTGACTTAGTGCTCCTGTTTTCCTATTAACCCTTTCCAGCTTCTCAACCCCATATTTTTGATGAAGTCTTCATCACTCTTGAGTATAGCACACTATTTCAGCTGCATTTTACAAAGAACATTTCCACTTAAATAATCCAAGAGCAAAATTGCCTTTGATACAATACAAGTAACTCTCTCAATTCCATCTTCTGTCATACCTAGTCTTCTTCTGCTTCACTAATGTCCATTTGGTCAGTTCGCACCTGATTTTTCCATGTGATGTGCAATATTTCCACTTGCCTGCTTCTTTGATTATGAAATGTCTCCAGTTTACCAAGACAGTTTTAAATACTAATCCTATATAGAGTGGTTGTTGCCAGTAAGACATCAACTTTTATAATCTATTTACATTCTACACTGTTAGCATGACAGATAGAAAAGAAAATAACTTGTGACTTTAATATCTTGCCTAAAGAAATCCTTACTTGTTTTTAGGCCTTACTTTGCACAAAAAAATTCCACCCTACTCAGATTGATACTAAACGATTTAATTTGAATAATACATGATATCCAACATTTACCAATGAACATTTATCAACAAACATTTAGAAAACAGCTAGGCAACCAGCAAGTCTGTCTATTAACTGAGTGAAGGTAGCATAAAGTTAAGGTCAAAGCAACATATGAAACTACAGTGAATTGTGCTTAAACTGCATCAACACACCTAATTATATTAAAATAATTTCAACAGTTTCTAGACATTAAACATACCTCCTGTGAGATACAGTAGATACTGAAGCCATTTGCATTCATAACTATACAATCCTAGACATTTAATTGAATTGAAAAATCTTTTGTTTATGATTAGGACCTATGCTCTCAGATACAGTATCAGAGGTAAATAAAAAATCTGGGGCAGTAGGAATAGGGGTGTTTTCTTAAAAATCAAGTTAAACAAACAGCTTTCTATTAACTCAGAGAAAAGCAGGTTCTTCCCCAAAAGAAGATTCCAATACCTTCTCCCAAGGGTCTTTTAATTGACTGGATAAAGTCAAAGGAGATTTATCAGTTTACCTAACAATATAAAATAAATAATGCTAATACGTTCCTCTATATCACATCCAGATAAGCATCTCATAAATTCATCAATACCATCACAGATAAAACAAAAAAAGAAAATCAGTTTACATCAAAGCAGCAAATTATAATCCATTTAAACTGTTCATTCTAGAGTAGAATATTAATCTTGAATATATATAATAAAATGTTATCATATATGAAGAAATAGTGGGATTTTTCCCTCTTCTTAAATAAGACATCTTTTGCAGTTTATGAATAATAACCTTCAAGACTTAGTAGGATGGTAATCTTAACCTCAAATTACCAGCAAAAACCATAAATTTGTGTTGCTTTCATAAGGTGTAAAAAGGTAGAAACAGAACCTACTATCCAGGGATCAGCTTGTCATTATACTATTAAACTGGTGACATCAATAAATAAAGAGATACTCAATAAATAAGTAAATTCACAAGAATCTGCTTCAGTAGAGTTGCAGCTAACACAATATAATGCCATAATTATAACAGCATTTGAAAAGAAATGTATAGTTCAGAAATAGAGTTACGCTAAAATTACATATTATTTCTAAGAGTAGTAATGTCTGACAGTTCTGGTTAACATACAAATAAATAAAACCAGAGATTATATGCATATAAAAAAATAATCTTTGCTTGACATTTCAGAGTCACTGTAGGATTACCCTTCCTAATGACAACCCCAAATCTGAACTTCAGACTCATTAATAAAGCTGAGACAACATGCATTCCTATGAATTCTCTCCTTTATAACTCTACAGAGAAATCTTTGTAATATCCATTGCTCATGTAAAAGGCGCAGAATTAGGCAGACAATAGGCACATAATCCATCCCTCCACTCTCACAGGAAGCAGGACCTTTGTGTAGCTTTCTCAAGTACAAACCATGGAACACCCTCAAGAAAACAGCATTCACAAAAAAACACAGACAACAGCACAGCAAGAACTATATATTTTGAGAACACAAAAAAAAAAAAAATCAACATTAACCTAAGACAAGACTTTTAATTGTTATGTACCTACTACATATGCCAGATACACATACTTCCTATGATTTAGATGGATTGTAGTGGCACATATATCCTAATCTGGAGCACATAACTACTCTCCAGTTAAGGATAAAAAGGATTAAGTCCAAAGGCACTATTTTAAATTTTTCTTTTACCACAAAGTTGTGAGATGTTCTGAGGTCCAAGATGGGCTTGAAGCCCCCTGACTTTTTCAGGATCAGGAAGTACCTTCACTAAAATCCTTTCCTTGTTCGTCTTGTAGTGCAGGCTTTATAAATCTGCATTTAGAAGGGAAAAAAAATCTGGTTCAGAAAAGCAGAAAGACTTTTAAGTATTCCATATCACTTCAGTCTGTGCCTTGAGAGCCTTGGACTAACTACAATATTGCCTCAAGGTAACTCCAGTAAAAAGGCTGAAGGGGCCAGTGCCTGGAAAAAAAAGAAATAATACACAAATGTACTAATATACTGAAAATATGTATATCCTACTTCCAAAACTTCTTCAACAAGTACATGCATACGATGCAGATCTTTCAGATGTATTCAACCATTCACTACCATATTCCTTCATAATGATCACTTTCTGTGCTTTGAAAACCTGCTCAGGCTTTTCCTTCCACTAGAGTATGTTTAGCTCACCTGCTCCTTCTGTATTTCACTATATTTCCACTGCAGTGTTCTCAGAGGAAACCAGAAATTTATTGTAAGACCTAATTGTCATATTTTATTTAAATGTTGTAATTTTTTATAGCTACTGAAGCATCAAACACCTTCACTGTCTGCTTGTACTGGTAGTGCAAACCCCAACAAAAGATGCTGATATTCCATGCATTGAAATGAAAGGACTAAATTTGTGCAATTTAGAAAAATAGCAAAGATCCTATGAATCCTACAAAGTATGAACTTATTTACTGGTTTAATTTTGCAGTGGCAATTTCAAAGACAGTCAGTAGACAAAAACATATAGAACAGACTGTCATTGTTTCATCCACAGAATGACAGACCAACAACTGAAAGAAAATTTGAGGTATAAGAATTTTTATTCACTAAAAATTAATCTTTAAAAGTTTGAAATGTAACAACTTTTAGAATAACCTGAATTCAGAACATAGCATTCAAAAACTGAGTTTTAAAAAATAAAAATTCCACAAAAAACTTTGAAGTTCAATTAACTGCAAATCAAAGTTGTTTTTTTCTTCTTCATAATGAAAACTTATTGTACCTCAAAAAATGTACCACTGTTCAATTTTAAAGCACTTAAACAAAACCAGGCAGTCATCTCTTAGCTTATTTGTTGTTTTGTTTTTAGACTTCATAGATAAAATTTAAAGAGATGTCAATTACCAGTGCCTGGAGTCAGTTCTGAGATAAGCCTGTATGAATTATATTTTTTAATGTTTTTTTTTAACATAGAAAGTAGAAAACTCGCAGAGAAAATACAGAAACCTCTGAAAAACTGTTATGACCTTACACAAAGAGTGAGAATAAAGAGATCAAGGTGCTGTGAAACTCTTCCATACCCCTCACTTCCTGTCCCATTAGACATTGTCAATGGAGAGTTTGCTGGTTTGGTCATAAAGATATTTGCACAGCTAAGTTCCACCTAAAAAACAGAATGAATGTATCATGCTTTTTTGTTCAATTTGAATGAACACCACTTTTACCAGAATGATTTTTACTGAAACAGTTATTTCAAGTTCACATTTAGTAACATTTCAAGATTCAGATGCCTGAGTTATCCTGACTCAGCCAAGCATTTCATTGCCTCTGCAATAGCTCTTCCCTCATGAAAACCAAGGAGAATGCTTCTTAAATATCCAATCAATTTAGTCAAAATGACCTTGAGTTTACTACAAACAGAACATGTTCCTGGCAGTTACAGGTCACCTGAAATCTAGTAAATTGATCAGGCAGCTGAACACTGAGATTAACACTTTAAAGTAATTTTTCAAAAAACCATTAGGCTGTATCCAACCTAAGCAGCCAGGGTATTGGAAACCAAAGTGCGAGCTCTTCATATATCACCTCTAACATGTTTTCTAATTTTTCACCTACTTGCACTACTGTGTGCTTAACAGAAGGGCTTAATTAAGCATTGTTTCTTAATAGAGAGTATTAAGGCTTGACTGAATGAGTATTCATCCTGCCCACCTCCCTGAAATATACTAATACAGAGGTTTCACTTAAACAAACACACACGGCTGTGCATTTTGTGATGACTATTTCATCCAATTAAAACTTGAAAGTATTGGTTTGGTTAGCCTTTGTTTGCTTGTTTTTTCAAGATCTGTTTTCTTCTCTGGGGAACAGGTGTGCACATTAACAGTGCATGAATTGCCACAAATATTTATAAATGTTATGGCATTCTTTTCTGTTTTCTTTAAACTTGGTTTTTTTTTTCTTCATTGAGGTTTGAAAATACCTTTTCTTCTGCTGTCCTTTTTTTTCCCCAGCAGTTTTGGAGTATGTATTTCAGAGGAATACATATGCCCTTGAAATCATGCAAGCATAAAAGGCATTTAAGATCTCTATTATTAAAATGTCAAATGCTGTTGGAGGATCCTCTGCTTGTAAATACATTGGACTAAAGTTTAGATAGGTTTTACCAAAATTGGCAACACAGGTCTAAAGGGGGAAAAGAAAAGAAAACAAAAAAAATCACCACCAAAGCAAAAGTTGCCAAATAAAGAGTATCACCCTGATCCAGTCACATTCTAAGCTCACAAAGACACAGTTATGGTATGTGACTAACAAAGTTTCCTTCTCAAATTATTCTTGCTGTAGTCATCCAACCAAATACAGTACCATACTGCTCTGCCAAGTACATTGGTACATTATTCTCTATCACACATTAAAGTTAGCAATATAGCTTTAATTTCTGCATTAAAGTGCTGTGTTGAGAAGCAGTGAATTTTTGAAAATATTATCAAGTTGAAAAATTATGGAGATAAATTGAGATTTTTCTTTCTCAAAAAATACCACGCATTTTGGACCTAATGATATAAACACAACTTACGCCAAAACTTTATTAAATACAATTTTATGCCAAAATCTGCTCATGGATAACAAAGTAAGGATAACAGCCAAGATTATTTTGTATCCTCTACTTGAAAAAAGGAAACATTCTTTTATAAGGTGGATATCACTAAACTGCTTTGACAGATCTTTGAAGAAATAATTGATATTCTCCCATAATTAATCCCCTAGGCAACCTAAGTATTTCAGCTAGTGGAAATAGCTAGCTAAGCTATTTTATAGTCTGCTAAGCTATAAAACTGGCCTGATAAGAAGGTTATCATATCATATTGTTCCTCTAAGATCAGTTGACTAAAGTTATTTGTGGTTAAATTATAAGAATAGCTGGTTTAGCACAAAAAAAATCCTAAATCCTTGAAGATTTTTAAAAAAAATTTCAGTACCACAGTATCTTCAGTTCACATAAGATAGAGTGCAGTGGAACTCAGTATTGAAACTGCTCAGGTAGGTATGTGAAGGTTCAGGAGTTAAAACAAGAATGGGGAAGAAGAGATAAAACCTAATTGTCATTGTTAGGCCTTTTCACTAAGATCCACCATATTGTGCCAAACAACACCACTACAAGATCCAAGCTGGTGCAGACAGTCAATCCAATCATTTGGTCATGTAACATGCTCCCCTACAATGCTGTCTCCAGAAAACAGCACAGCTAGAAATAGCTGGAAAACCCTTCCCCTCACAGTCAGCATGCCCTTCATCTGCTGCTGACAGCCTAAACTGGACAACAGGAGGTTCAAACACACCCCCCACCCACCAAGTCAAGTGAGGGCAAGACTTTTGGCATTCAGAAAGTATGACCTCTGGAAGACTGTTCCTGAAAACCTATTATTATACTAAATAGCTGGGCAGCAAGAGAGTATGAGCCAGCATCCAATATATCAGCACATTCAATGAGCTTTGTCTCCAAGACACGCAGCAATTTTACACTTCAGAACAAGACTGAAGTAGTTCCATATCTAGTTGGATATTATCTTGTGAAAGCTCCATTTTTCAGCTAAAAGAAATATTTTTTTAAAAAGCATGCAACTTCGTTTATCAGTTAAAAGGGATTTAGTATCATTAAAGACCCCATAATTTCAGTATTCAGAAACCTGATCATAAGACCACTTAGTCATCCTGACGTCACAAAGACCTAAAATACCCTGTACACCTATTTCATCAAAATTAACACATTACTTTAGAAATACATTTATGGATTCATAAAGATATCACAACAGCACTACAGAAAAGAGATACTCAGATGGGAGCAGAAACAATACTGAATAGGTTACAGGTGGCACCTGCTTAGGAGTTTGAAATATAATTCTCAACTACACAACAACGTGGAGATACTTCACACTAGAACATTAACAACCGAAAGATAGATCTCCTCCTGCTTTCTTTTTCTTTCATGTAATTGAGCAGTCCTAGCTCTCCTGTACAGTCTGTCAGATCAGTTTTCTCTACTGACTACAACTTTCATGAGCAGTGATGAGAACACTTAACTAAAAAATACCCAAAAGGAAGGATGGATAAAACAGGCAAAAAGCACACAACCAACCATGGGCTTGTAGAAAGCTGGTTATATTTGCAATCAGTAAAATAAGGGGGAAAAAAATTAAATTTGAAGAGCCATTATGAGTTTCCCATCAGCAGTGTTCCTGTAAAAGCCCAAGAGATATGAACCACACTCATGTAAAAATAACCAAGATAGAATACAGATGTTTTTAAATTTTGACACAGAAATGCAGAAACACAAAAAGCTAACTAGCCAATCAAAGAAAAGCTAAATAGCCAATCAAAATCAAACACCTTGCCAGTTATGCTGATTTAATTTCTATGCCATATAATGACATATTAGAACACACTAGTGGAAAGAAATCTAGAAATTCAATTACGCACAGATGAATAATAAAGAATATTAAGAACAGAAGATAAGCAAATAACAAAGTTTTGGTGAAAATCAGTTTTTAAAATCTGCTGATGCCCCAAAATTTTAAGAGGAAATCAGTTTCCTTCTTAAAAGCTTTAAAGTTTGAAGTTTAGGCATAGTACTCCTTAATAATAGATTTATTGACTTGAGTTTCAGCTTCTACTGAAAATAACATTTCTCATGAAATGCTACAAGAAAATTCAGACGCAGTCATAATAATCATATATTAGATTTAACCAGTAGTTACAGTGTCAGCTTACATACCACTTTTCCCAATGGTAATAAAGTTAGTGGAGATTCAGACTACAACCAGAGATAAAGTTAGAAGCCTAAAAAAACTAAGCTAATTTTTATAAGCAAGTTTAACAAAGTGATTTTCCAATGAAAATTTTAACAACAAATAAAATATGAAGTACTGTACACTTACGTAAAACATGTGAAACACTTTCAAAGTGTTTTCAAGAAAGGATGTAAAAAACCCCAGAATTTAGTCAGCAATATCAATATTCTCTTATCATCTTTCTTTGCCCTTTCTGTCTTATTTTTCCCCTCTTCATTCTTTTTCTCATATTTCTGACTTCAGTCTTTGGAACATATATCATACTTCATACAACTCTATGGTATCTTCACAATACCAGGCAACATTAAGTTAGAAATTTTCTACTAGTACTATTTTCTTAGTAAGTTAAGACCAGTTTAGAGAATAGCAGCAGTAGTCTGCCAGAATAATATTATTGGTAATGTCATGTATATCTATTTAATCTACAAGTCAGAGGAAAAAAAAATTAAAAGACAAATGTCTGAAATTAATTAAGATAAAAAAGGTAAAAACTTACTTAGCATATTATGCAGAGACAAAAGTGGAACACTGTATGCAAACAAAAGGTGTATTAGGGGATGAAAAGGGCACAGGGAAAATTTCAACAGCTAACCTAGGTAAGGAAAGCAAAGGCAATAAAGCTATCCTCAAATGGCAAAGAAAAGCTACATCATAACTTGCCTCCAACCAAGTGCTTATTTACTAGATATACAATCCTCTTCCAGTGAAGAAACCCAAGGAGAATTTCGAAAAGCTAAAACATTTTTGTTAAATAAATAGGCACCTGAGTTCTTTTGGTCATTTTGGACAAGTTTAAGATCATCTATTAGCACCTCTATAGCACTCCAATAAGAGAAGTCCTATTTAAAAAAATCATTCTCTAGAGAAAAGCATACACTAGACATATTATATATATTTAGTGCTGGAAGACTGAAGACAGCTTCCCCTAAAAGGTCACAAGAACTAAACTTTATTCATTTTTTCAAAGACTTTAACTATATTTTTTAACAGTAGCAGTTGGTCAGCTGAATAGTTGGACATCTGCATCCATTAGGCAAGTAAGTCTTATTAGCTTGCCACTAGAACTAGAGAAATCAGATACTAACATCAGCAAAAACAGCATTCACTGCTTTTTAAATAAATCTTAAATTTTTTGTTCTGTAAGCAAAAACTTTGCATTATTTGATTTACACAGACTGCAGTTCTCATACCCAGACATCTTACTCACTTTATTTGGATCAGCCGCTTTAAATGAATGTGCACATTATTTCAGGTGGGATACTGAGTGTTCATGGACATAGCAGGATGCCAATTTCACCTGAACACCCTACAACTACATAGAAATAAAAAGTAACTCCTCTTAATGGAATGGAAAGTTGGAATTACGAGAGAACAATATCCTAGTTTATCTTCTACTCGATTTTTAAAGAAAACTCAGTATTTATAAACTGTGATTTTTAGGCCTTATAAAAACTTAACATTTTGCTCACAGAGTCAACTGAGGCACCTGTAATTCTGCCTATTTAGAATCTTCTATTGCTTCTCTCAAGCACAATCTATTTAGTATTACAATGCTATAAAAGCACACAGAAACAGACCACTTATTTCATCTGTGGTATGTGAGAAATGCCTATAGTTTTAACATGTTGTGTCCTCTTTCAATTAGACATAATATTAGCATAATCTCCAAGAAGAACTTTTAAAAATTTTATTTATTTTTTTAAAACTTTTAGCTCTATTTTGAGCAAAATTTGAAAAAAAAAAAGGAAAAAAGGAAATGGCATAAAAAACTACTTATTAGGTAGTGAAAACATATATATTGCTAAAAGAATTTCAGACACTGAGTAATATATAAATTATTTACCTTGGTTGCAATGTCAGCTTTATAACTGTCTTGCGTGGCAAAGAATCTTGAGAAGCCTGAACATCATCCTACAAGACAACATCTTTGAATTTGCTTTTGAATACACTTCAGTGAGTAATACATGAGCTTTGTCTATTATATGCATTTTGTGGAGCACAAAACCACATTAACAACACCAGAAACTAAATCTTATTTTAGCCCATTACTGAGGACGACAAACCACAAAATTTAATAAACTAAGGACCTCAGTGACAAAAGAAAGACGCTTACTTTGACCAATTCACTGGGAAATACTTGTTTCCATTAAAGATCTTTTTAGATTCCATTATCAAATTATTACACCTGTGTTTTCATTTTTGCATACAAGCCTTCATAATCACCAACTTCCTTCAAATTTTGCAAATACTTATCACATATTTTTATTAAATTTCTCCTACTGCAAATTTATTCTGAAACAATACACTCCTGTGCACTTATCACAAGCATTCACTGTACGGTCACCTGCAAGCTCTCACTGTTACCTCATATTGTACAAAAAGAAAAGTTTCAAAAAACATAATTTCGGGTGTGGGGTGGTACAGGGCTCACTTCCACTGAGGAAAGGTAGAGACAAGACATTGCTGTCACTGTTGCATGGCCTGAGAGAACAGCCAAATTGCTGATTCACAGTGCATTCCAGTCAGTTCTTACAATGGTGACCACTACAGACTTTGTAACTGATGTGCAGAGTTCTCAGTTCCTTAAAACAGCCTTAAAATCATGTTTTTCAAATCCAGCAATTGTCACTTACATTAAAATTTTCTTTCTGAAACTAAGAACTAAGACTAATGTATAGGAAATGTGTAATGGTTGCAGTTTTATTTTTACATTTTGAATCTCATCTATGATCCAACCAGAGCTGGGTCAGTCTGGAATCTTTAAGGATCTTCTCCTTATCAACGTATTGCCTTCGAATCATTTTTTTTTGGTTTGTTTACTAGTGTAGAGTTTGTAAAACTTAACACAAGAAGTACAAAGTATTCATTAGAAAACTGTGAGGCTTTTGTGTGGAACTATAATTAAGAAGAGTAGAAAAAGTGCAAGTGGTGTCATTCCAGAATTCTTCCATAGTGTCTTATTCCCAACTTCCTTTTTCTGCCTCCAAAAAAAGGGAACTTTTCACTGGTTGTCCCTGCTACCTGCTGGAATGCTGCTGCTATGGTCTTGTGCTCTGTTCCCCAAAGTGCTTTTGACTTCTTCACCCCTCAAAAACAACAGCCACTTTCACTCTTAGACAAATGATGAAGACTCTTTCTCAACTCTCTTGACATTCGTTCTGAATGCCCATGTCTGAGCAATTCCTGATGCCAGCTTCCATAAGCCACCAGAGTACCACTCCAAAATGAATGCCTTTGAACTTCCAACTTGCTCAAGGTTTGCAGAGGTGTTCTGTAAGTATCCTGAAGTTCTCTTCTTATCAGTCTACAAATCCCATGTTAAAAAGCTTTTGTTGCTATATTCAATGCATAGCAGAGATACTGGATTAATGATACACTGCAGATATTGTGTGGCAAACAGATAAATCCTAATCTGCTTTTGTAATCACCTCATATTTTTTTTTTGTTTTATATAGACACAATAAATTCATTGAAATAACAACCTCCTTTTTAATTTCTGCTTTTACAGTGGTAATAATAGCTTATCGCATTAGTATGCTCCTAGGCAATATACAGTTTAAACAGCAATTAGTACTTCTACAATGCAGTGGTATTAATCCAGACTGACAAAGAACAGGAACAACAAAAGTTTAGTAAAATGTAACATCACAGTATCTTCCAATATAATTCAGAGCAGCAGTAGAACCTTCATCCCATGAATGCCTTCAAAATATTCCTACTTTATGAAAATGCACATTCATTTTCCCAAGAGGAGAAAAATTATATATTTGTGACACACAAGCATGTAGCATACGCATGCAGCATATATTTATACATATGTATTTGTATAAAAGTTATATATAAAGAATTATTTTAACAAAAATTTTAATGTATACATGTGACTGGAAGAGTAGTTCAAGATATGACACACCTGGCACAACTAAACCAGTAGAATGTATGTCATGTTTATCATGTCAGAAGTGTGAGAATCATATTTTAAAGACTGTATTAACCCTGCTGTGTTTATGCACAAAGAACTTAAAGCATCTCATTTTGTCTATCTTCAGGGTAAATGCACTAAGTAGACTTCCTGAAAATTCATAGCTGTCACAGAAGAGCACTTTTGTTCAGAAAGTGAAGAAAGGAAGCAATATTAGCAAGTGTGTTTCTTCAAGGTGTTCTTTACTGTAAAATAGGTCTCAAAATGATACATGAGGATCCATTGCTGACTTTATTGTCTATTTCATTGAACATTCCTGTTTCAAATAATTTCAGCAAAGTAAAAAGAGCACAAGGTATTGTCTTGACCTAACCTTGCAAACTAAGGTTAGACTTTGGTTAGGGATGGGAATTTTCTTCTTCCCATATTTCTTAAATTCCTCTGTGAAGTGAATTCAAATTAGAGGACTGCATACTGTTATATATTCACTTATGTATATCATTTAAGTCACCAACACATTTATGCCCACAAGAAAATTAGAACACCTTCTTTTACTATCTAACTCACAAAAGGGAACAAAATAAGTCCTTTTCCTTTAGCCGTGTGGGCGTTTTTTCAGCATCAACTGCTGACATGTTCAGTTTTTAATTTCTAATATTTTCAGTTAATGTGAAGAGTGATAAAGTAGCACATTTCTGAGAAGGCATTAGGTGCAAATTTAGTTCTGACATTTCCCAGGGCTACTCAAATGATTCAAAAGACATAGTTCGCATTTCATTTTTGGAAAAATCAAGGAATAGAGCTCACCATCTTCAGGAGTGGAGTTGCTGTGTCATAGTTATAAGCACTTTTGTCTTTTAGGGTAAGAATATGAACAGAGTCAATTATTACTTTCTTCAAATTCATTATTGAATGGAAAAGCCTGTTAAAACATTTAAAATCTTAGTTAGTTTCCATTTGGTTTTATTCAATGTTGTAACATTGAAATTTAAAAACATTAAAGAACTCAAAAATATGAATTGCAGAAAAATAAATAAAAAATTTAGCATCAATATAGTATGAAATTAAGAACAGTTAGTTGCAATGGGTCACCAGCCTGAAAAATGCAGAAATATTCTGAATTACATTCTTTTCTTGCATACTGAAAGTGAGGTACAACTCCTCCTGTATGCTGCGCTACCAAAGATGTATCTCTCAGAATACCAAGTACTTTTTCAAAATGCTAATCTTAAGAAAGTTTGCAATTTGTATATTTGATTTTCAGTTTCTGTAGCAGAGACAAGCCTGAAACATGGGCCAGAAAGCCAAGACTGTGTTTACACAGGATTAAGTGAACAATGAGAAACATAAAAAATATAAACTATAAACTATAGAAACTACCAGGATGCTAAAGACGGAGAGCTGGATAATTTTATTTGTAACGTGAAAAAAGACTTTATTTCACTCTCTCATAACTAAGTGCATTGTGAATACTTATGATTTAGTAAATTAAAAATACTTGTCATGAAATAGTTTTAAACAAGAGTATTTTAGATGCATTTAAAACAATTACTTATTTAATGAACAAGCTATATAATCAGTCTACCATCATCACTTCAATAATCAAATTTATTAGTTCTTAACATTCCAGTATGAAGCTATTTTCTGAACAAACTCATAATTAAAGCATGTGTATACACAGACATACATATATCATTCAATGTTATTCAAAAAATTCTATGAAGACGCTAGCAGAATAATTTCTAAATACTGAGAAATACCCCCCCAGATGAAACAATAAACAATGACAGACAAGTTAAGCAGAAGATTTTTCAACACAAAAAAGATTTCCCACTTCTAATATAGGTAGGCTACAGAGGGTGTGGGATTTTCCAAGGAATCTATGCTTAAATTACCACACCTTTGATTACTGCTTATGACAGACCAACACAACAAGTTCTCCTACTTACTGCAGAAAAATTCTGTTATTAAGGAAATCTCAGTAATGTGTCTACCTTTTGAAATACCAAACTTTTATTCGGACACCAAATTCTTACTCAGAGGGTTCAAAAACATTGCATAAATGAAGAGCATGGGTAATCAAATCTACTTCTCATGTAGTGCACCTCTACACTTTCAGAGGAAGAAGTTGTTGTATCAAACCTGTATGACTGAAATAAACACTTCAGTTTTAAAAATGCAAAAGGAGATTAAGATTTAAGTTTATGTATTTATAATAAATTACCTGGTGCCATAATCCACAACTACCCAATCTTTGGCTGTTCCTGTAATAGCATCATGATGCTGGAAGAGTCCAAGGTTCCTCCTAGCCTCTGTCAGCAATTTATAGTTATCCACAGAAGGAAATGCACTCATCTTCTCAGATTTACTGGACTGTACTAAAGCCAAGGAGTAGAGAATTTCAGCTGCCCTGGAATTGCAAAGAAAAATCAAGTATTTATACAGGTTTAAAATGTAAAAAGCAATATAAGCTTCATCTGAAGAATAAATGGTAAATAGTTCCATAAGCTCTATAAACCTTGTTGCACATTTTAGCCTATCTTCACCCTGTAGCTTCCTGCGAGACTTCTGTGATGGGAAATGGACTTTAAAAAAAATATGACAGTGCAAACCAAAATAGAGTCATAAATATGTGAGAGGTATATGGAAGTGGTCTTAAAACCTCACAGCATGGATAGAGTGCCTTACAAGAAGCATATAATTCCCATTTCAAAAAAACAGCTTATTAATAAAATTTATTTGTTTTAAATAAATATACTAATCTGTATACTTTTGAATATCTATTCTGCCATTTGCACTTCAAGCAAACTAAATTCTTCTAAAAGCTTAATCATCTCATGCACCTGCTCACTACACAGTCACCTGAATGGAGAGAACACTGGATTCCAAAACCCTTACGCTGAACAGTATGCAGAGCCTGTTGCAAAAGCCTAGCACTAAGATATTACCACAGATTCTCACTTGCTTTATGAGAATCTAAATTTATTTTACAAAAAATATCCCCATAATTGCCAGTTATTATGCATATTTAACTGAGAAAAATGCCTGCATAAATTCTGGGAAAACATCTGTTAACTTTTTTTTTTTTCCTATCTTCTCCTAAAATGTTATAGTTCTCTTTTTGCAAGTCTGAAAAGTGTCAGATTATTTTTCAAAATTTATTAGAGGCTAATGAAATTTCTTGAGTACTTGAAGCAAAAAGATGATACAGGTTAATGACACAAAAGGCAAAAAAACCACAACACCATATTTTTCTTGTAATGTCGACTTCTAGGCCTGCAAATAATAAATTAAAAAGAAAAGGGAAATAAGTTAACTCTTTTATTTACCCAAGTTGTCAGTGAGGGCATGTGTTCAATTTTAAACTATATAAAACAAAAAAATTAGCAAAACCCCTTGGTTTTCAGACTATGTATGGTATTAATTGTTAACATGAGAAATTCCTCTAGATTCAATTTTTTGTTCATCTTTATACAATACGTAGGTAACAGTTATACAAAAACTGCAACTACCATGTACCCAAGTAAACTGAAAGGTGCACTATACATATAACAGACTAAACTATTCTCATATTGTCAATATTTCATGAACACGTGGAGATTTTGCTCTTACCAGTTAGGTAACTGCTCAGAAACTACATACAAAATCAAGGTGTTAAAAAGTTTTAAGTCCTATATTTAATTACCAGTGCTAGATTAACCTTAACCATTGTAATTTAAATGTTGCTTAATGCAAATTCCTACTTCTATGAATCCCTCCTATTTTGTCCTATTGCACCTTAATTTGAATGAAAAATGAAAATATTATAGTTGAAAAAAAAGTTATCAGATGCTCATTCATCTAGTGAATAAACCATGTCCTAAAGCACTTTACCTTTAAAAAAAAAATCAAGTTAGCTACTAAACACTGACCTAACTTAGCTATAAAGAAGAAAACACAACAAATTTTAATCCTTAAAATAAGGTGAGATTTTTCTTCCCCACAACTAATTTTAATTTTATTTTATTTTTTATTAATAGGGGCATCTCTCAGATGCAGAATTTTCCTTTCATATCTCAATATTTTTCTAAACACTAAGAAGTTACAATGGTCAATGATGAAAGACACTCAGAAATACAACACTGAATTAGAGAACACTTCAGCTTACAGGCAAGCATTAAATACCTTTCCATAAAAGCTGTGTAAAGTCTTGGTTTTCTCACATCTGTTTCAAACTACTGCAGACGACCTAATACAGTTATCAGAAATTTTCCACTTCATTATAATTTGTAGTATCTGTCCCTGATAGGACACTGCAAATAGACCAAAATGTGCTTCACTTATTTGTCAAGGCCTTACCTTACCTAGGTCCAGTTTATATTTAACCTAAATAAATAATATTTCCAAGAGATTTCGAACTCTCAAGATGTAGCATTTTCTAGCTATCTGTATAGTTAGATGGATCACTGTAGTATTCACCTTCTAAATTACTTCAATTTTCTTTTTGCAGATTTACTGTAATTTTTCCCTGTTTAGATCAGTAACTAATAAAACCAAAAATTGTGTCCTTACTTGTCTCAAACTATACTGCTGTTCTTTAAATCTTTTCATTACATTAAATAAACTTCTAGTCACATATTTTATCACCCTTTAAACTACTTCAATCCATCCATCCATCTCTCACTTAAGATTAAAAAGTCGATAATGACTCAAATCACTGTCAATCTCCATCATAAAATCTTTAAGCTTTCTTACACTTCTTTACTACACAATCCCCAAAAAAACTCTTTTCAAACAGGAAAAACCTTAAACAACCAACTTTTCTCTTGCTTAAATGGTTAGTTTTCATAGTGGGTCCTGGGGCTGAACACTATCATCTGGCTTTTATGTAACAGGGAAGTGTTGCTTAATTCTGGTACTGCTGGAAGTTAAAAACCTTCATCCTTGGTAATGAGTATATATACACACATATTTTCCTTCTGTTCATGGCTCCTTCTCTCACAAATATGGACATACACCAGATAGATAGATAGATGGTTGTTAGCTCAAACTATGGAAATAATTATTATGAGTTTGAGGATTAAATATGATCCTACTGTATTTTCTTTGACTTTAAAGAAATAAAAAATGAAAGATAAAAACCCTACTCCTGCTGTTCTCATAGCTAATGTGATCTTCATGAAGATTCTCATGGTTTCTGGAAACAACACTGACAAAAAAACCTGATATTAAAACAATGAAAACACATCTATACATTTTTTCCTTACATGTCATTTACAAAGGATAATGAAAAACTAAAAACTTCCCATGTACTTTTTTAAACTATACTTTAATACATAAGAACATTGACAGATTAGTGTTTCTCCAGACATTCTTTATCTATACCTTATCTATACCTTTTTCAGATGTTGAAGGCAACTGAAACATTTAAATTAAGGAATCCCTTTAATAATGTAAAGTTCTAAATACTACAAACAAACTCATATGAAATTTTCTGTAATCTATGTAATAAAAAACAGAAAAATGACAATTAAGTAACCACACCTAAAAATCTTGAAAAAATAGTCTATGATGAAGCTGAATGAAATTAAATCCTTGGTGCATTTTAAGAAACAGAAAGGAAATTAACCAAAACTGAAAAAAACAATTAACTAGATAATTAAATTTATAAAAATATTATCTGTCCTTCTTTTCCTGTTCTCTTGTGCATCTTGTCTTCTCCAACAACAGTATCAAACAACATTATTGTCACTGAAAATTAAAGATTCCTGTGATGAATCATTTACCTCACTACAGTAAAAACTAGATTCCTTGGAAGAAATAAAACAAGTTCTGCTAGATACAGTTCCTCTTCTGAAAGGTACTTGTATCTATCTGCCTCCAAAACACTAGTTTCCAAGTTTGCTTGGAAATGCCACTTTCCACACCTCTCTTGCCTATCCCACTACTGCAGCATCCATGACAGTAAAAAAAAATTTTAGGAAGGCTATACGTGAAATGTTCAGGATTTACATCACATCCATCTGCTCCAGATTTCCTTCTTTCCTTCTGGAGCTCTATAACACTGTTAAATCATCTTACGTCTGCTACAAGGGAGAACCACTTAAATACTCCATTACCAAAATTCAGCAACAATTTTTTTCTTTAAAGGCGATGCAGACAGGTTTGAAAAGAACAGTAGTCTTAGATCACTTGATACTCAATATTGGCTATTTTTCAGCTTCCTCTGAGAACCTTTTTACTTCTCTCAAAAAAAGTCCACACCATAGCCGTAATTCCTTACTTTGTTTTTTGCATGTGTAGCTTTTGTTTTCCCTATTTCCTCTGTCTCAATTAACGAGTTTTGTAGCCTTCGCACTTCCAATTCTCCTCAAGATCCTGCTGGTAGGGGAGTGAGCAAGGGGCTGCCAGAGGTTAAACCATGACAAATACTTACACATTAATCTCTCCTGTGTGCCAAGAAACACATTATGAACGTACTGGATGGCAGGATTTACCTTATGTAGGATTCCAAGACTCTGTCCAGACGTTTATAAAAGGGTCGTGATGTAAAGTACCCACTCCAGTAATGATGATCTCTGTCTGCATAGGTGAAGAAGTCTCCACTTAAAACAGGAAAAAGTGAATTGCTGCTCTTTTCACCCAAATTGCTTTCTTTTAGCAGAGCTTCAAAGTAATCAGATAAAGTTCCAAACTGGGCCTGAATAAAAATTAAAATTACTGTAACAATATTCCATTTTCATTATGCAGAAAATACTAAGACAATGAATATGCTTGGCTCTGTATACATTTCAGAAACACACAACTCTTCCAGCAGATATACAGCAGAAAAGCTACCCTAAAAATTTTTAAAGTTCCCCTGCACACTTTTCAAACAAGCTGGATAGCATTTCAAAACTCAATACAAGAAGAATTTATATGCCTTTCAAAAAAGGCATATCAATTCAGTACAAGAAAGAGATGGATCTGTTGGAACATGTCCAGAGAAGAGTCACAAAAATGGCCAGAGAAACACCTTCCCTATGAGGAAAGGCTGAGAGAGGTGTGGTTGTTCAGCCTGGAGAGGAGAAGGCTCTGGGGACACCTTGCTGCAGCTTTTCAGTACAGAAAGGGGCCTTGCAACAAAGATGAGGACAGGCTTTTAGTTGGACCTCTCATGCTAAAACAAGAGGTAAAGGTTTAAAACTAAAAGAGGTTAGATTCAGACTAGATATAAAGACAACACTTAATATGAGGGAGGCAATACATCCAAGGTGCCCACAAAAGCTGTGGATGCTCCATCTCTGGGAACAATCAAGGCTGGATTGGATGGGACTCTGGGGCAATCTTTGAAGACATGTCTGTTTATTACAGGGCAGTTGGATGAGACAGTTTAAAAGGTCTCCTCTAATCAAAACCATTCTACAATTCAAGAAATATGATTTTTTATTATTTTTATTTAAATATATATAAAATAATATCTAAATGTCAGCAAACAAGTGAAGCATTGTTTCATATCTTACAAGTGAGTCAGCAATACACGGGCTAAGTAACACCTCAATATTACCCAAGTAGCTGTCTGGGCTAAGGAAGTATTTTTGTAATGCAACAAAAACATAGTTCTCCTAATCCTGTGTCTTCGAAATTAGCTCTCTTGTGCTCCAGATCTTGCTTAATCCAAAAGATCACTGTTGATCACAAAAAAAAGAAATCAGCATTTGCTTTCAGAAGCTGTTTCCTTAAACTCTGTACAAAGAAATCGCATTAAGAGAAGTAACATGCGGGAGCAAAAAAAAAAAATTATCTTCTGGTCATTTTTAAAAATGGTCAGGCATGGTAATAGCAGATCTTTACAGGGTAGGTCAAAAACTGGTATCCTTAAGATTCAGGGGAACAAAAAAAAGAGTAAATAAATGATTGGCATCAATGTTGTTAGTATTGAGAAATGTTGTTAAAGAAGCATAGATGGCAAAATGGACTTCAAATGAAAGTGAAAAAAAAATAATGGAAGTTGGAACAGGACAGAAGACCACATTATGTTACCAGAAATATCCTCACTGTAAACTAAAATGATAATATCAAGTAACTTTATTTCCTATTACTATTATTAGGTTTAACAACAAGTATGCAATGTAGCATGCTGCAATTTACAACACAAAACCAAGTTTTAGTAAAAATCTTTTTTAAAAAGTGACTTGGAATATAAGGAGTATCAGACTATCTCTCTAACAACAAAATCACACTTTTTAATCCTTTAAAAAACCCCAAACACTTTCACTTCAAAGTTGTTCAGATCATCCAAGTATTTGTTAGGTGGAGACAATATAGTAACTTGCCACTTTAAATGGCAGTAAAGCAGAGAAAGATAAATATTGTCCCTGAAACCCCACCATTGGTAAACTTTGTCTTATTAGGCACTTTTAGGGTACTTGCTCTTCTCCCTCGCTATTATAGGCACCTAAAAGTAGAAAACAAAAAACAAAACCAATGCACCAAGAGACAACACAGAGATGATCTCACTTCTGCATTGACTCAGAGTAAACTCTCACCAGAGGAAGCATCAAAGTCAGGTGAATGGAAACAGCAGAATAACCAGGTAGAGTCTTCTATTGGCATAGTAAAAGACTCAGCTTAATTTATGTATAATAGATGCAAAGGAAATCTCTGAATGGGAGATTGAATTCCTAAAGAGCAAAATAGGTATGTTTTACAGTGATGTACCACACACTTTTAGAACAGAATAGTGGCTGGCAGGAGAATCTCAATGCTAACAGACATATCCCCTAGATAAACATCACAAAGAGCTGTCTGAAAGAGTAAATCTCCCTTCAGATCAGAAAGGCAGAGTAGGCACTCCCTTGTGTAAGCAGTAATATCCTAGGCATATCAGCACTTCAGGAAGAAATGTGAACTCTTCCTTTATATAATCTAGATTCTTACATAGCTGAGCATGTCCTTCTACTTGCCTGTGGAGTTACATTCCACTAGGGAAAGTGCAGAAGAGTGTGAAAGAAAGAAAATGTGTCTCCATTTAAGCTCATATTCTCAAGAATAAATGACATCAGTTTCAAACAAAAAAAAAAATCAAACCAAACCAGAAAAACACAAAAAAACCCAAAACTACCCAACAGACAGGCAACAAACTAAGAAAGAAAAAAAAAAAGAACAAAAACAGAGAGAGGAAAACCTAAGTATCTGAACAAAATGGAAAGGAGAAATGCTCTGATGCCAACAGTGTTCCAGCTAATCAAAATATCCTAGGTATGAAGCAGCAGACCCAGAGGATTTTGTATCTTTTTGTCCGGATATTAAAAACCAGAAAAAGGGTCAGATACTTCCATGAGGGAGCCAAGGGTTTAATGTGACTCCAGATGGGCACACCCAGCTTAATTAAGCAGACTGCTAGAATCCTTGACAATGAGCTGAGCAGAACCTTTCAGAAGAGAAACTTTCAGAAGTCTCAGGACAGCACTAGTTCTTAAAGAATGACTTCAGAGCCAGAGCCTTCAGTTTTCGCCCCAGAGGCAAAATAAACAAGCACAGGTTAGTAAGAAGTTCAGAAAATATGCTGCTGTTAGTATCCAAAGAGTAATTACCTGTACAGTACACACATTTTTTACAGAAGTAAAGCTAGTGATAGCAGCAAGCTTAAGTTTTAAAATATGGGCTTTAGATTTCAGAAATTTGAAGAGTACTCTCCAGGTCTGTCTCCCTCCACTAAGACATAGTGGTCCCTCACCATACATCATGTCACCCAGATCCCATAGGAAACACATAAAGTCGAGTTTTCAGATAAGATATAATCCCAAGAAATCATCTTTCTTATGCAGAATACAAGTCCAGAAGTCAGCAGAATGTAATAACATACTACAGACACTACTCAAATGCACAGTGGGAAGAAGAGGGGAGGTCCCAGAAAATATAAGGGAAAACAGATGCACGCACAAACCATATGAAAGATACCAGACCAGGTTTCAAAAAAAGCCTAAATGTGAAAGCAAGCAAAAGCACACTCTCAGGTAACACTCAAAAAACCCAAGGTTCTGGCCCCCATTTGTTAATGTCATGCCAAAAGATCATGAGACGTTGTCGGAATACAAAGAACATCTATAGTACCAGAAGTCCCTAGGGACTGGTACTTCAAGAAGTACCAGTACCAGTACACATTAGAGCATATGAATGTGTGTTTTAACTCTTACACATAACTGTTGATTTGAAGTGATACCTCCTCTGATAATTGTGTTAATATACTCAGTCCTTTGAGTCAGGTCA
The DNA here is from genome assembly GCF_015832195.1 of Motacilla alba alba. Classification (NCBI taxonomy): domain Eukaryota; kingdom Metazoa; phylum Chordata; class Aves; order Passeriformes; family Motacillidae; genus Motacilla; species Motacilla alba. The sequence goes on along the minus strand of NC_052046.1, from coordinate 67,042,876 downwards.
GTCTCAGATTTTATTGTATTCAACAACACGTGCCAAATGGCATCTCTTAGGATTTTTTGATTTGTTTTGGTATGTAAAACCAAGAGGACACAAATAAAGCAGCAAAATCTTCTTGAGCTACTAATAAGATAATACAATAGTTTGAATTACCAAAGTCTGTGAGCCTTAAGTAACAATGCCTGAAGCCTGTGAAAACAGGCTAAGAAAACAATTAAACCTACTAGCTATTCTCCAAATTAATCTAGTTTGGAAACTATCTATAGTTTTCAAGCCAATATTATTAACAGCAACGTTTTTGTTTTGGGGGGAGAGAAGGTAGTAAAGGTAAAAAATACGTAAGCTACCAAGACACATCAATCGCTGTTAAATAATATATAAAGATTCACATTTGAAAAAAACCCAAACCTAACCACAATTACTTTTTCAATGAAGAATCACAGAATATTGGGAAATACTGTTTTCTCCACAAACCAGAAAATGTATTGTAGTTACCTTAACATGCCACTCAGGACGAGAATTCATATAATCAAACAGCTTCTGATAATTCTGGTACTGCTGATCCCATTCAGAGCTCTCAGTGTAGCGGAAATCATCCCCAAGTGGAGCTAACAGAACTTTTGTACGGAAAAGCTTTGACTTCTTCCTGTATTGATCTAATATAATCCAAGCCCTTGAGGAGAGAAAAAAAGAAGAGCAATTCAGAAAACAGGTGGAAAAAAGTCAGCATTTGGCAAGACAATTCTTAGATACCAAGTTGTGCATTAGGATGACCCCAAAGAACGCATACAAAACTCTGTTATCTCACTTCATAACAAAAAGCTGGATGCAATTCCCCCCACTGGGAAACCATATTCGACCTACTATTGTTGTAAACACCATGCTAATTAAATCCTTCAATAAGCTTATCAAGCTTCATCTCAAGCAGTAGGGCAGTCTGGATCAATTTGTGCCTGTGCCAAAACTAACCTCCAGTTCAAATTATGTTTATCTGCTTTATATTTAGATAACAATCCTAATACTCTCCAGCCCCTATGTACAATAATAAGCAAGTTCTTTTCATCCCCTCTGGCACCTTCCTTTGATACTTTGCTTATATCTTCATGTCCTTGGCAGAAAAACTGCCCACAGATTAATCTCTGAGGAACTCCAGCCTTGCAAAAAAAAAAAAAAAAAAAAAAAAAAAAAAAAAAAAAAAGCAGGAGGAAGTTTGCTGCTAAAAATCACTGTTCTCCCTTCAGCCAGGTTCTTACATGCCTTAGAGCCATCCTTCTGGAGTCTTTGAGTCCTGAAAAATTAAACCCACTACTTTTATGATTTTGGCCTTAACCAAAAGAAACCCTAACCTACCAAACCCAGAAACAAAATAATCACACATGCACACACAGAAAAAACTGCAGAATTACCCTTTGGCACCTACTAATTCTAGGATGGGTAAACTATCAGTTCCACTGCAGCAATTTATTAAGAATCATAAGTCTGGCATCTAGGTTACTGAAAAAGTCCATTTTCAACTGTCCCCCTCCAAGTCACCATTATTATAAGCATCTTCAGATGCTGATACCCTCTATTTAAAATTCTGTAAATAATTCTCATAGGAAATAAAAACCATAGTAACATTTTTAAGAAAACAGAAACACAAATTCCAAGGCTTTAAAGACAAAATACCAGAAAATTCAGATTCTAATGAGGTTCTTTTGTTTCTCCATGTCTTTTTAATAGATGATCTAGCAAAATCACCTTTCAACTGACACTCTTGAAGAATTGCTATTTAAGCATTTATGCAGAACTTGTAGTCAAATATATTTGAAACCCCTCTTTCTTTGAGAAGCATGTCAGAGCTTACTTATTTATCTGATTGCAGAAGAACTGCATAAACAACAAGATGTGACTGTATTCTGGAGGGAGAAAGGGGCCACAATATTAACTTTAGTCAAAGATCTACAGAGTTCTAATGAGACTAGAATTTACCCACCTAGTGGCTTCCCTCTGTCCCCTGTCTATTAGCAGATTTATAGTTTAGATTGCCAATCGATACTTTCCATGACTTTCAACAGGTTGTAAGATTTAAACACAGAAGTTTCCTCACCACACAGCTACCAGAAACATTGGCACGACACAAGACTTGGCAATGCTTCCTTCTAAGGAGCCAATCCAATCTAATTCAAATTTTCCACATATAGGCTATGGTTGAAAACATACTTTAGTGTTGAATCTCTTGAAAAATAGGATAGGTACAGGTAACAGGATATTTGACTTTGACATCGCTCTTTAAAGTCCTCCTCGGGTTTCTTTCCAAATATCCAGCAAAACTCATCAGTACCTCCCTTTCTTAAAGTACTGATAACTGTGGGATTATTATGTGTTTTTCAGGGAACAGCAGGATCTTCCTCCATTGCAAACCACTTTTAATTGCAAAAACACCAAAGAACATCAATTCAGTTATATGCTTCTGTGTTTCTCTCAAATAACTTTCTAAATCAATAATTCATACAGGAATGTGAAAGTGACAGAAGAAAGGTCCAGACAGAGCACAGTGAAGACAAAAAGTACCTCTGGAGGGAAAAAAAAAGCTTCCACTGAGTCTCATCAATTTTGTCCCTTTATTGTTCCCCCATTAAACAGAATTAGGTACATTTGGTATGTTTATCCTGCCTACCTGAATGAAAATCTGAAAACCACACAGGAGATCAGCCACAATAAACTTTTTGTTTTCAAGCTTTTGTTTTCAGATTTTGTTTTCAAGCTTTCACTGAAAGCTTGAGACATTTCACAAATGAAGAAAATATTTTTGGGCCATGACTTCCTTTAATGTAAAAAACCAAGTATTTGAGTAAATAAGTTCCAAAACAATAAACATGGCTGGTTTTGACCCTTCCTATGTCAAAGGAAGAGGAGCAATAGCCACCTGAGGTAGGCAATCACAAACACTAACCACCACATGACCATACAACGCAATCGTAAAGATAAAGTTGAAGGGCAAAACTGGTCTTTTGAACAATAGCTGGTGAAGAGGAAAGTCCTACTTCTTCTTCTCTGAAGCACATAACTTGCAGCAAAGATTCTGTCCTATTTCATGCTTGGGAGAGAAAGAGACACACACTGAAACAAACTATGCTTCTGCTAACAACTTACTTCCATTCAAGGAAGAAAAATAATAACCCAAAAAATAAATACAAAACCCCCACAGACAGACAAACAAACAAAAAAACAAAAACCCCAACAACAACAACCAACAGATGCTTTTTCTTCCTAGTGTGAAAAACTTCACACTTCAGCGTTCAAACATATGGATAAGGATGCAGCTGCAAATCAGGGCAAGTGCAAAGTGCAGCAGTAGGCTTTATAACCTAAGCTGTTATGAAGTGTAATTAAACAAGTACAGGTTTTCAGTTAGGTTGCTGCTTCATTCCTTCTTACCAGGTCACTACTTAAGTGGCAAGGCAATGAAAAACCCAACTACTAGTCTGAAGTTTTCAACTCAGCATCTCCTTTAATACATATGTAAACCCAAAACAGTATTGAAATCAAAAGCAACAGTCCCAGCTGAGTATTCTAGGTCTGGGTTTTATTATTTTTGTTTTAGCTTTGGCATGAAAGAAAGTCAGTGATCTAAACCTGGTCTCTAAATTAATCAACTTTTTTCCAACCCATGAATGTCCTGTATTTTTCTAGTCTTAAAGCAATCAGAGATAAGAGGCAAATTAATTAGAGCGCTGCAAACCTATAACCTTGAAAAACTTATGATGTAAAGATAGACTTTTCCATTCTGGAACTCATATATCTCCTCATCATAACAACTGTGAAACATGTTATTACCGAAGACAGATCAATAATATTTTTGGTTGTTTACAGTATTCCAGCTTTTTCAAAAAACACACATAGCATGTTTTAGCATTCTCCATCAAAACATCACTTCCTGTGTTTTAGTGGGTTTATTTGAAACTGGACACTTAAAGTGTGGTTCGAATGCTCCGAATGTATATAATCCAGGCTTCCAACTCAAAGACCACGTGTTAGTTTTACTTTTCCCATAGGTATCATACAGCATACTGATGTTTCAATTCCCTGTTAGACACCAGAACTGCTTTTATCTAAAAAGCTGATGCAAAATATTAAGTCTCAGAGACCATATTGAGACAATAATCACTTCAACTTGATCATATGTTCACTACATCCCTGCCCCATTTATCATATTCTTAAATATCCTTTGACAAGTGAAAACCCATTTCTTTTACAAGATCTAATTTAGATTGTTATGCAAAGGTTGCATCTAGGAAGTGCAGGGATTAAGAAAAATTAAAAACCAAGACCCTTAAAAAGACTATTTCAAGCAGACACTCTAAATTAAATTTATAGCCTCTATGTTTCAGGTATTTGTTATACAAGCTGTTGCTCTTCTGGAAATACTTGTCTCAGCTAATTGAGATATACAGTCAAGATTTTTATTTTTTAAAACTTTGATGTAATGACATATGAATTTTCCTTCACATGCAATAGGCACCAGATGTATCACAATTTTTCTACTTTTCTCCTGTCACCATCATCTTTCTTTTCTCTACTTTATTAAAACCTCCTTTTTCCTATCATCATTCCAATTTCTACCTTTAAATACAGCAGCTGTAAGGTATTCTGCTTAATTTTGGTTTTATCTTCAGTAATATTTTCTAACTGAATTTTGTTTAGGTGAAGTTTTCATTATGCTTGTCAGAATTTATACTCAGAAAAAAAAGTGATCCATACTTGACATGTAGACAAGCAGTGCAACATAATCACATCATCACTTTAAAACTTCAGCACCAGGGACCAAAAAAGTCACCCAGCTCTCCTTAATGCTTTTGGTACACACAGCAATTATAAACAGCTGCCTCAACTTTTATGTCTGGAAACCTGATGTAGTGTGAAACCTGAAGATAGCAATAGGACCATAGAATACAACTATTTTCTGGTAACACCTTTGGCAGTTCAACTCACTTCCCTTTCTTTTGGTTTTTTTTTGTTTGTTTTTTTTTCTTCCTTTACTCTCCCTCCCCAACTCACTACCTCCACCCCCTGCTCCGTCACCCAAATTTGAGAAGCAGCTTTGTGGAAGTGTAAATTTGATTCTTAACTGTGGCAAAACAACTCAAAGTTTCTGTTTGAAAAGTAAAACTGAGGTTAATAGGAATTTCCACCCTGGGCACAAAGAAACAGGAATTTTCACCCTGGGTACAAAAAAACAGGAATCAATTAACTTAAGGTTTGCACTTCAGGAAACTTAGGCCACAGGATGCCAAGTTTTTCAAGGATATACCATAGTAAGTATCCCACTTTTTGTAGTTCCACTTGCAGCAGAAAGATCACTGTTCATAAAATTCACACTGTGTTCACAAAAAGCACAGTAAACCAGTAACACGAGTCCAAACAGACCACTGTGTTCTGACTGTCATTTAGAGATGGACTCATGTATCACGAACAGAAAATTTTTTCAAATGTCCCTTCCTTAAGTATAACTTTTTCTCTAATTTCACTGACAGTTATGTTCCCAACTAAGAAGCAAACACTAGGTTATGTCATAAGTATTGTTTACCCATGACAAGCTTATTTTAAAAGCGTGTACTGGTTTTGGCTGGGGCAGAGTCACAGTGGCCAGTATGGTGCTGTGATCTGGATTTGCTCTGATGACAGGGTTGGCAACAGAGAGATGATTTTGTTATTTCTAAACAGGGCTTGCACAGAGCCAAGGCCTCTTCTGCATCTCAACTCATGAGTTTTCTCATTTTACTCTTCTGATTCTCTTCCCCGCTCCACCAGGGCAGCAGTGAGCTTAGAGGAGCTGAGCTCCTCACTGGGGTTGAATGACAGCAGAGCTAAATTCACCAAGCTATGCCACAGATGTCATCTTTGGCTAGCATTGTTACATTTTTTAAGTTTATTCCCTTGAGGAGTATGTAAAAACTGTACCTGTGTTGAACATTTCCAGCATGAATGGCTTCTGGTGGGACTCTCCAAGGGCAACTTACTCTTCCTCCAGGAAGTCGTTTGAAATCAAACTGGCAGCAGATTTTTGGATCCGGACCACAAGTATGAGGAACATCATAGCTATAGAAAGGCATCATATGACAAAGAATATCTGTACTGGATCCCAAATCTGGAATTAAATAGAGTAAAATTTAAAAAAAAAACCTTTTCAGATTTGCCAAAAGTAAATCACTCTCATGTTCTCAGTCCAAGGATTGTACTAGAAAGTTACCACACCAAGACAATTTCTTATTTTGAATATCCACAGCTTGAGTCTATTTTTGTATGTACCTTATATGTATAAAGAGGGTAAAACAGAGATACAACCAAGATTGGAGTGGTCTAGTGAAGCACCAGCTGATTGGGAAAGACAGGAACAAATGTTAGGTGTGTTTTACCTAGATAAAACTTGTGATTTTCAGAATTTTAGAGGTAACAAAACACAGTAACAAAACATCTTTTAAACTTTAATGGATTAAAACAACAACTTAAAAAACAAAATATCAAAACAAAACAAAGAAAAAACCAAACAAAAAGCCAATCACCCTTCTGTCATTGCCTCATTAGCACAATATTCAAATTAGTTGAAATGTTCCTCCTCCTACACTTTATTTCCACATAGTAGGAAATAAAGGAATAGGAGGAAGAAGTAAAAATAAGTAAAAGAATTTTTCATCCCTTTTACTTTTGCAAGGAATATGAGAGAATGGAAAAAACAAAAGAAAGTAAAAGCAAAAATAAAAGTGAAAAGAAAAGATCAGAGGAACAACAGCAACTATATCAGTTTTACATTTAGTGCCTTCCCTAACTCACAAATATTCTCAATTCCCCTTCTGTTATTCAAAGAGGGAGGAAAAAAGAAAAAAAAATCTCATAAATTTAAGCTAAATGAAAGCCTTTTTTTTAAACAGAATTGCAAATTTAAAATTTTCATGTCTAGACAAATTCTGCTAAATCTTGCCTGTAAATATTTCCACAGTACTTATTCAAGTTTTCTTCATATTTTACCTGTGTAAATTATCAAAATAAATTGACATAAAGGAAGAACACATACCCCAGTTCTGTCTCCAAAAAAATTCTAGTGTCTTTTGTGTTGCAAAATGTTTTTTAATTGAATAATGAACTCTCTGTATAAGCATTTTGGAAAATCCTGCGCGCTTCAGAAGGTAGGCCATTGTTGGTGAATGCCCAAATGGATCAACTGCCCATCCAGACTTTGGTTTTACTCCTGATGACAAAAGTAAAAAGCTTTACTTTTCACTCAAACAAAATTATTCCAATTCAAATAAGAGTACTAAAGATAACATGTCCAAGATTATATACCCAGTTAAGTGTTAAACCTCCTGCAGAACCCTGGAATTAAAAAACTAGAATTAAACAGTTAAACAAACAAACAAACAAACAAACAAAATATCTTATAAGTAAGGCAAATATCTTGTAGGTAAGGCATTCTAAAAAAAAATTAAAACTTTAGAATAGTACTCATTGCTACACTGTTTCAAATTTGCATCAAACATCTTTATTTGGAATCACTACTTGATACACACCCTCTTTCACTTAAAGTAGTATACAGATATTACAATTAAAAAGAAAGTTGAAAGAAAATGAATGGATGTGGATAGATAAATGCAATAGCTTGTTGGAATTTTACTGTTATTTAAATAATGTTAACCTTTTTTGGTTTCAGAACTATTTTTTTAAATTAGTTTGTTGATCAATAGAATCCGGTTTATTAATACTCTCTTTTCACTGAACTTCATGCTAGTAAATAAAGAAGCTACATCTAACTCTTGTTAATTCATCAACAAGGTTCCTTTGGCACTTTTTACTGTCTTTCCAAAAGAACACAGTAAGGAACGCATTACCCTTTTATTAGGTCTTCCCTTCCCCCTCCAATTATGTCAAGCTGAGTTTATGGAAATTGCAATCTAAGAACAAGAGTGAAACAGCTTTCCAAAATAATTTCAGTTAATTGGGTGAAATAATGTCAATTTATTATTAAAATCACTGTACAAATATTTTCTATACAAAAGGTTTCTCTCCTCTTATGGATCTAAACAAAAGAACATCCAAAGGCACCAAAACAGTTCAGCCAATGTAACTGCAGCCATTAATTCCTCCATTCTAACATTACTATGGGATTAGGCTTTATAACTACTACTACGCCTGCTACATATTAATATTTTTTTTAAAGCCTTACAGAAGAGAATCTAATGAACACATAATGAACACAGAACAGGCAGAACAGATCCAAACACACAAAAGCAGTATCAATTTTTAAGTCATTTTAAGAATTTTGTCATAATATTCAAAAGACAGAAAAAGCAATTAAAGGCTGTTTAGACCAGACATGGGATCTAAAATTCAACATGATTTAGTGTTAGTATTTGGTTATGACAATATTATATGAATGTCTTACATTGATCAAGACAAAATGCTGTGGCAAAAAATTGTTCAAATACACTTTGTCCAGGAACTTTTATCTGCAAACATGAATAGCAAATACCAGACTTGATCCAACAGCTTCCTGTAAGTGGTCTGATTTAATGTTTCAGGAAAGCTGAGTAAAAAGAGCCTGCTTAGCACCTCAGAAATTTAACAAAGAAGTATTTTCTGACTGACTTCTTGTATTAACATAGTTAAATTTCAGATTAATGTACATACCAAGGTTCTTTTCTAGCCACTGGTGTCCTTCTATGAGCTGGTCAATTAAAGCAAAATAATGAGAAGAAGCTTCATCAGGCATGACCCATCCTCCTGTTACTATTTCAAATTGTCCATCTTTTATTAACCTGAAAAATACATAAGTCATATTCAGAATCTTCCATATTAAAACACACTCTTAAAATCATTTTCTGTATACTCAACAGGCAATCACCAGCAATGTGATTCCAAAATCTAAACTGTTCTTGCATCTTCCATCACTGGGCTATATTTCTTTAATCGAACAGGGAAAAAATGAACTGCTGAACAGGGAAGTATTTTGTGTCCTTGTGCAAAGAAAACAGTTCTACTGCATGTGCTATATTAGATTTTTTTAAAAAATCAGGAAGAAAGCAGTTTCCTGCACAGATTACTAAAATAATATAAATATACCAGAGCACTGAAGGCCAACTGAGCAAGATGCTTAGACACTGCACATTTCAAGCACTGCTTGAAATATCTCCCCACCTTCGATCTAATATTCTTTTTAGAGTTTTAGAGAGCTGATAGATCTTGGAAGTGTATTGTATTTAGAAATGCTTCAGAACATCTCACTCATCAAAATGCCTTCTTGAAACAGGTCACAGGATGACCTGGTCTCTCCATTGTCAGTGAACATAAAGATCACACTCCCAGTTCCAGGCGGTCCCCTACAGTTTCAGCACTTACACTGGTCACCAGCATGGAAGTGTTTACTTCAAACACACTTCAAGTGTTTACTTCCACAGTGAACTCATCAAAACTTAGTCCCATCACAGATGGTACCCATAAGAGTAATGAAAATCATGCAACAAAAATAATCTCAAGTGCAGCTTCTCCAAAGTCTTCTCCAGTCTCAAGTGCAGCTTAACGAATACCTGACTCATCTGAAGAGAAGACATAGCTCCCTAGTGACTGTCATTTACTGTTTACTGTGTTCCAAGAGATATTTTTACGTCAAAACACCACACAGCTGTGCTATAACTGTGCTACATTATGTGCACTCACCCACTGCACATAATTTTTTTCTAATAAGTAGCTTTTTTGCCTAGATCCCAAATTTCCATCTTTACCTAATCTGTGAGTCTGTGAAGGTGTCACAGACTTAATGCATACTGAACACATGCATCTCAAAGAGGGGCATGAGAAGGAGGCTATCACAAGGATGAGCTAAGAACTGTCAAGTACAAATATGAAAAAAAGCCAAGTAAAAATAAGAAAAAAAGTCCCAACTAGACTTTTCAAACTTTTTTTTCAAACTTTCTAATTTGAAAATTCCAAACTAGATCCATACTGCAAGTTTATCCAAGCAGCCTGCTTCCTTGTCTCAATGCCTCGGCAAACCTTTCACTTCTTTACTCCATTTTGACTTGTGATTTCAAAAATTACTTAGAAGAGCAAGAGTGTAGAGTATGTTCTACTTTACCATTAAAGCAGATGCATGTTTATAAAAACCCTTTGTACTTTAACACAAAAGAAACTCACAAATTCTTATTCAAATAAAAATCACAAAAAATCTTTTGTGTGTTATAACAAGGAAAAAAAATACCACATATAAATAACTAGTATAAAAGATGTATTTATTTTATTGCAAATTCCTTAGTGTGATTTCAAATAAAGATTATATTTGCTACTCCCTTACAATTTGAATGACATGTTCATGGTTGTACTTGGGCACTCTTAGTCAAATTTTTAGGCAACTCAGTAATTTGTCTCCACTTCCCTGAGCAGATTGCTATTTTGCAAATGGGAGAACACCAAACCAAGCCCAAAAAGTCAGAACTGAAGAAGTCAGTTGGTTTTTCTAGTAATTTCACATCACAAATGAAATCTCAAGTTTACAGTGTAGTCAAATACACAAAATCTCAAGACAAGATACACAGAAGAAAAGTTCAGCGCTCAAACCTTCTAACAGCATCTCTTTTCTGGCTATCTATTCCGTCCCACCATTTTGAAAAGTAGGAAATCTCAGACCATATAAATTTCCTCCGGTTGTCTTCTTGAAGTTTTATAACCATGTTATTTAAAATATGCTGTGTCTGATCTCTGAAGTAATCATCAAAAGTCTTCAGCCAACCTAGGAAAAAGAAAATATAAATGAAGCCTGTTTAGAGAACTGGCTTCTTAGTCTCTTTAGAGAACAGTCCCCAAAAGAACAGGCTCCTTCTCACTCCCCAGAAAAAGCTAAGTAACGACTGTTCTTAAAAAGTTTTACATGTCATGGACAGCTTGAAGTGCTAAATTTCCAAGGAGTTTCTTTTTACCAAAGATTACACATTTTATTTCCTAAATGTATAAACTTATGGAATTATTGGACTTTTCACTTTCTAGTTTTCTATGCTTTGCATAGTAGAAAATTTTATCAACAGAATACACAGACTCAAATAATTGTGCTTCAGTGAGATGCAAAGGAAAAAGAAATTTTAACAACATTTTCAGACTTTACAGTCTTACATTAAATTTTTTAACCTCTTCATAATATCTTGCATTTGAGAGTATATGCATCTTTCTTCTGTAACTGTAGCTGAAAAAATTAAGTCTGTTACTTATTACTTACTCTAAAGCGTCACATTCCTACTCCTACCAGCTTTTGTCAAGTATGTCCATTTTAAGATTTTGTGAAAGCTTCCACACTATGTGAAGACAGCACTCCAGACAAATATTACACTAGTAATTCCACTCTGATTTACCAATTAAGTTCTGCAGAGCCACTGCCTTTCTAATAGAGCCAGTCTGCTTATAGGATACAGGATTAGGCTGTTATGCAATGACATTCTATTGTTTCAAGGAAGTTACATAAGTGCAGAAACTTTTAGTAGTAAAAAAATAATTCTCAAATTTAGTTTAAAAAAACCCTTCATAATTAAATAAAGTCTGACTATTTACTCAGAAAGGATATATTATACTTTCTTTTAGGGATACAAAAAACTCAAACATTCTTCTTAGGTAGATGCAGAAATACTGCTTTTAATTTGCAAAAGAATAAATAAAACTGTAACACTCCAGAGGAAAAATTCTAGGTCATTCTTTTTTTCTTTTACAGATGTTTAGCACCTAGAGGACTCATCACCTTTGACACAAGTTTCTGTACAGACAGACAAGTGGGGTCTAATCTGCCTTAAAGGGGGAAAATGCATTTTGTCAAGGTGGTTAATGTGAGGGCTTAAAGCCTAAAATTAAAACATACTTCCTTTGGAGGAATGGAAATAGTTTAATACAAAAAAAACCCCAGTTGACAGTAAATTACTGCTATGCAATAGTTGAAATGCTGAAAAAAATGTGATGAATAATCTGAATTCGTAATCAGATTTCTTTCTGACCTCTTCCCACTTCAGTCTGGGTTGGTTTTTTAATAGATGCTTCCACTTAAAGAATGGAGATCACATAGCGAATTATTCTTTTTCAATTCTCATTTACTTTTCAACAAATCAAGGGAATATTTTACTGATAATTACATTAAAAATATCCACATGTATTAGACTACCAGTTTATAGCTTTATATTAGAAATTTCTTCTGCAAGAGACAGTATCATCCTAGCACACAACTAAAGGAGGATAAATTAAAACCATCCTATGATTTTCCTGTACAGAAAAATATCATCATAATAAACTATTTTAAAATATTTTTATATTGCAGCAATAAAAGCAAATTTACATTACTTTTCTGAAACATTCTTTAAAACATTAATACACCAGCCTAACTGAAACACTGATTTAAATGTCAAAGTAGCTGACAAAAGAATACATTATGATGTAGGAAGAACAGTGTTATAATGAAATGTTTTGTTTTATCATACTCAGTTTATTAAGCTAAGGAAGATTGTAACATGGTTAACACATTGAACTGAATACACTCCAGAGAGTCTGAGGAAATTTTTACAGGTATTCATAGATTTAGCTGAAAGCCAACAGAAAGCCCTCTGAAATGTAATTACCATACATCTAGTTATTTATTAATTGAACAGAACAGTCTGCACTGAAAAAGGCCTAAAATTATCATCTAGTCCAACAGCCTGACCACTTCTGGGTTGACCAAAAAACAAAAGCTAATAAGAGTGTTATCCAACTGCCTCTGAAACAACATCCCCACGAAACTGCAGAGAGCAGTGAGCTCACCCCTCAGCCTCCTTTTCTCCAGAAAGGACAAACCCAGTCTCCTCAGCTGCTCCTCACAAGACAGCCCTTCCAGCCCTTCCACCAGCTCCACTGCCCTCCTCTGGGTGCACCCCAGTGCCTTCACATCCTTCCTAAAGTATGCTGCTCTAAACCCCATGACTTACAGAGACTCTTCAATTTTGTATGGAGACATACAATAAAAATTAAAATATAAACAAAATCAAAAGCTAAATAAAAGAATGGATAAATAAATGTACAGTTGCTAGCTAGAGTATTATTTCACACCTCAGTGCCTAATACAACATAAGAATCTTCAACTCAAGTTCATTTTGTGCTTATCCACAAACTAAGAATTTGTTACTTGGCTGAAAGAAAAGGAAACTTTCAATACAAAGACAGTTTCCATACATGGAAAAATTGCCATAGTTTAAAGCTGCAATTACCAAGACTAAATATGCTGTTAACAGCTAAATTACGCTTTGTGGTTTAAATGTACATAAAGCCCTTTGTCAACATCAAAATCACAAAATCACAGAATCACTGAGGTTGTAAAAGACATCTGAAATTATCAAGTCCAACCTCTGACTAACCATCACCTTGTAAATCATACCACGACACTGAGTACCACATGAAGTTTTTCCTTTAAAACCTCCAGGGATGGTGACTCCACCATTCCAATGTTTAACAACCCTGTAAACAACAGAAAAAGTAGTACTGTCTTTCATATTATTATGCTAGGCTTGACTTATACACATTGAGGACTTTGCCAGCTACTTTCATTTTCTGCCAGCCTATGTGATAACAACAGAGGGTACACACTGCTGAGCTGCTTGCCTTTTGATTCTCTCTCTGACGCTTGTCCTCAAAAGTGTGGAAACTTGCTGTCTCTCCCCACCTCCATGAAATTTATCATCGTTATGCAGCTGTTTGTTTAATCGAATTTTTCCCCCACTATAATGCAAATTTACTTGGCTTGACAGCAAATTCCAAGAATCATTTCTGAATATCAACACAACTCATTGCTCTGCAAAAACCCCTGAAACATTTTATTAACTGATTTGCCACTATTCCTGTCTACACTTTCAAGTTCAAATTCTTTCTTGAAGCTCTATCAGCTCCTTGCACTAGAGAAAGGCAGTCTTGTGTCTTAGCATGGTTGACATAGACATAGAGATAAAGGGAAACTTAGGACAAAATCAGAACAGAAGCTGACAAATTAGCATTACTCAAAAAAAGTAACTTTATTAAGCAAAAGCACTTAACAGTTTGATCATGACAAGGATCACAAATCCATTTCTAGCAAAAGTATTTAGATACTGCTTACATGTACCTGCAAGACTCCTGGGGTGGTTTTTAAGATTTTCATTTTTGTCTTTTGGTTTAAAATAACTCTTGAAATAAAACAAAATAGGCTTTTCAATTGCTTACTTCCACGAGTCACCCTCCAATGTTTAAGAGGAAATGTGCCTTAAAAAAAAATTTCTTGTTTCTGATGAAGTCTGTTTTAATAAGAGGCAGATCATCTCATGAATTTCTGAAATATTATGCCAGTATATACTAGACTAATGCATTTTTGATATAAGTTTGCATCTCTGATTTACTTTTCGGGAGATAATAATTAATTTCACTGAGTATAAAATTCACCCATCAGTGACACTTCCTGCAACACAAGAAACTTGAGTAATTTATTTATTTTATGTCAGTTTTAAATAAAACAAACAAATTTCAGCTAGCACTACACAGCTTTCCAGAAAATAAAAGCATTCTATTTACAAATATATTAGTGGAACGTCAGTTCTTGGTCTTTAAAATGTACACCCAAGTTAGTAAAAATATCAGGGTTTTTTTTTCCTCGTTTTTTACATTTATGCTTGATTCTCAACTAACTAGTTCCTGTGAGAAGACGCAGTTAAGTGACTGTTTTGATAGCTGAGGAAGTAAAAAAAAAGTGTCATAAACTGTGAGGATATCCTTGTTCTTAATTACATCCAAGCTCCACAAAATGCAACAGTAAAAGGTTTTCATAAAACAAAAACAAAAAAGCCAAAACATAAACAAAAAACCAAACAAACAAAAAACACATTTAAAAAAGGACATGTAGCCATGACTTCTTACCTCTTAGAGAACAGCTCTAAAGAACTTAAGCATGGTGTGCATGTGTGTTTGATCAATCATACTCAGGCAATAACAATAAATATCAGAAATAAATCCAAAAGCTAAGTTTTAAATTTAATTTTAGCAAGTATGATTACACATGAAAATCATTTGGCATTAGCTGCTTTGTAGATTCAGCATTTTAAAAGTCCCTTCTTTTAAAGTAGAGAATACATATATCTTTTTTTTTTTTTTAATTTAGAAGTACTGCATCATTCTGTGATGTAAAATACAGAACTGACATACAAGTTAACATTTTATGGATGTTTCTGACAAAACACTTCAGTGCTAATTTCACCAAAAATAAAGATGAATTACTCACAGTCAAGACTGTGAAGTAAAACTTGAAAAACCCAATGGTAAGGCA
Source organism: Motacilla alba alba (assembly GCF_015832195.1). Taxonomy (NCBI): domain Eukaryota; kingdom Metazoa; phylum Chordata; class Aves; order Passeriformes; family Motacillidae; genus Motacilla; species Motacilla alba. The sequence continues at coordinate 67,027,560 of NC_052046.1, read as the reverse complement.
ATCTCAAATTAAAACTAAAAGCTGTGTAAGATTGTTTCTCATTTTTCTGTTTCACATAGTCAAATCAGAGAAACAAAGTCCCCTGAAACATCCTTGTTTCAGAGCATTAATTCTGATTCAAAAGGAATTAGATGAGCTTATTGCTCCTGCAAAATATGTACAAAAATAAAATAATTTAGGTAGGTGAAAATACACTGAAATTTAAAAAGTAAGACAGTGTATTTACTTTTCCAACAGCATACCTTAACTTGCAAAAGATCTCTGCTCCAGGCAAAACAAGAATGATTTGATTTATCAGGCTTAATTTCATGAGCATAATTAAAAACTTGAATTATTGCACATTTCAAAAAAGTAAAATCTGCCATGATCTGTGAGGTACTACCAAACTTCTTACATTTTAAGTCTTATGCAAGATCTATTTTTGCTTTTGTACATCCAAATCTGCTGCCATCATAGCTAGAATGGAAAGGAAATTTCTACTGATGAGCAGTCAAAAATGTCCTTTCTGAAACAGTCCTACTTATTTCCAAAGGAACTGCACCTCTTCTGCAAACACAGAACTACTAAAAAATAAGCCAGGAATAAAGCTCTAATTTCCCTCATTCAGCATGTCAAGAAAAACTTGTGAGCTGCCCATTTCTTGTATTTTGGTGGCCAAGACAACAGCTTAAGCAATCTCTGCTCTGGTGAAGTCACCAGAAAAACATACCCAGACCCAGTCAACAGAAAACTTACATGAAACTCCATGGTGTATTAACAGCATCAAATTTCATGGTTAAGTTTTCTTACACCTTAACACTGACTTAGGCCTATATAGATCTCCTCCTGAGAAATGGAGGCTGTCTTAAATAATAAAAGGTGATTAATGTGAGTGGTAGTAAGGCAAAATTACCAATGTCATACATAATTGATGAAGTGTTAAAAAGCAGTGTTTAGTTCTGACCTTTGTGCCCATACACTTGCATGTGGGTTGAGAAGCAAGAGAAAAATCTACTTCAGTCACTTTCAATTCCACTTAAGTGCTGCTTATACTAGGTCTGTAACCACCGCATTCAGCAGTGAGATACTGGTACACACATATTTTAGAAAGATCACAAGTCTCAATTTTTAAATAATTTAATGAGTAGACATTACCAAAATTATTACAGATCAATATATGCTAGAGGTGTCTTTCCCTCCCTCCAGTCATATCCAAAACTTGTCCTTCAAGTCCATCTGTGCTGGCTGACAATCTTGCCAGCCCTGATCTGAGCTCTCCCCTTTGCATTTCAGCTGCCTCCTCCACTTCAGGCAGCCACAAAACACCACAGCTGAAGCAGGTGAGAGCCAGCATAAGGGCTCTGGCAGCACAGTAGGTTATATGCTCACTCCTTAATCTGCTTCTGACAGAATTGCCACTTATCTGAGATAGCTATAATCTCACACAACAACCAAATTTCTCCCCATGGTTTAAGATTAAGACACGCTGCTGAGGTGCTCAAATCTTCATTAACTGCCAGCAACTACAGCAATTGTGCCACCACTGATCAAAAGTCTGAAGGAGACCCACTCTCAACCCATTTCCCAAAAGGGAAACACTTTAGCTACTGCAGAGAGAAGCACAAAGATCCCAAATTTGCAGGTCATGGTTAAATTCACACAGAAGCAGTTAACCCAGATTTAGCATCACAAAGCATTTCAGAGTACTGGCATATTCAGTCATCCTCCAGAAAAGAAGGTGGAACTTAAACTCACCACCACCTTCCCTACTGATTGTGTTTCATAGATTCACAGAGTGACTTGGATTGGAAAGGACCATGCAATTTCTAGCCACACACCATAGGCAGGGATGACAACTAGACAACAACAATTAATTTAGAAGTACTGCATCATTCTGTGATGCATTCTGTGATTCTAGACAACAGGGATGACAACTAGATAACAACTAGACAAAGTTGTTTCAAGGCCCTTTGCCTCTGAGCTACACATTCTCACTAGCATAACTGGTTATGTGAGAAGTTAAAGAGGAAGTAGCTTCAGATGAGCTAATACAGTTATACCTTTACCAACCCCATTTCTTGGTAAATATCTTGCACATACATTGAAATCACTAGAACCTGCAGAAAAAGTCCCCCATGACTTGAATAGACACTGGTGAGGTTATCAGCAAATCTCTTCACAGCTTACCTCAGGACATTTCCCTGCAGCTCCTAAACCTCATGTGCCTGAGAAGTTACCTCAGCCTGCACTGTGCACAGAGGGTGTTTATTCAATTCAGGAAAACACATTCCTGGAGGGCAGATGTGACACCAGGCCACTGACTTCTAGTGGACCACCAGCAGTCCTGTACCAGTTAGGATATGATCCCAACAGCTTCAGCAGAAAAAAGGGAGACAGATAAACTCCCCACCTCACTCCAGTAAGCCCAAGAGAATGAGAAGTTTTGTATATTGCTTTAGGATTGCTTTGATTCATTATGTGCCAGAGCTGCTTCTTTCAAGGGAAGTCTTTAGGAGAACTACAACCAGAGAGGAAATAAACGGACACAGGTTCAAAGATAGTTCAATAAATAGGCAGATCTAAGTCTATAGTGTGATTATTTGCTCTGAATACTTTTACCTTATCCATACTGCATTCATTTACCTGTCATAACTGGACAGTAATATAGAAATTCCACATTCCAGCATTCATTTTCTTTGAAAATGCTATATATGTGCAAATAAAAGCCATTTATGTTTATACCTTCACTCAGATCCACAGTACTTCATACAACAAATTAAATTTTAGAGAGATATACACTAGTAAAATTTAATATCTTTAAAATTGTGGCTTTCTATGACAGCAACCAATGCTACCAGCCTCTCATGGTCAGTGTACATGTATTGGGACCACAGTGTAGTGGTATAATTCACTTCTTGGTATATTTTACCAAGAAGTCCTTCCAAATAAAGGAACACTTCTCCATTTTGTTTATTACACTGTAAACCCACTTGGGTGTAAATGAAATTATGTAGGTTCACCTAGATTTCTGTTTAAATCTAGACTTTTCATTATCCCACTATAGGTTGGGGGTGTGCACAAAAAAAAAGTGAAGAAAGGGTCAAAAACTTCAGATTTGCCATTGTCACATCTTCTAAAAGCACATTTTTTTAGTACAGGCTGAGGATTAAATATCTATAGCAGTCCAAAAAGTCAAAATAAGAATTGATGGCATTTAATGTAGCAATGTATAAACTGAATGTGTTACCAGAAATTCATCACTTTTCAATTTCAACACTGAAGTTCTGCTCCAGTTGATAAATTCAGTAGACAAACAACTTGTATCATAACAACTGTCATAAGAAGTCAATGGCACTTAAATCATACAATTGTTTCATGGCCTTGCTAGACTTAACTCTAACATATTAACTTGTATGCTTCAAAAAAACCCAAATCTTAACAGAAGTGGAAATGCATTTCCTAATTCAAAAGTCTCTAGATCCTCAGATCAATTAAGTTAACATATTACCTGGATCATTATGTGAGTGAGGCACAACAAAAACTTGAAGTGGTTCACTGTCCCATTCATTTTCATTGTATGTGATATCAAATCCTTGTTTCCAAACGCCACCATCTGGATTATCAAAAGGAAGAATGTCATAGACATCCAGCATCTAAAAAAGAAAAATTAAAGGAATATAAAACATGAATTCACAGAAACAGTTTTGCTATTAAAAAACAAAGCTGTTTTCACCTAAAATGGATCAGCTTGTTCATTACAGAGGGAGGGATGATGTGCCAAATGAATAGAAAAACTGACAAATGAGAGCAAGTTTCAAATCACACTAGGACACCCAAGACACAGCTGCCAGGAAGAGGAGCATTTGGCAGGCTCTGTTCTGAGAAAACTGACATTGATTAGATAAACAGTAGGATTAAGAGCCTTAAGTCACAAAAATTATGGCAGCTCACAATGGTATTGGGCAGGAGGATATGAAGAGGATTATACAGAATAACACAATACACTAGACAGGGGAATGCAGGAAACGAAGAAAATAAACTGAGCAAGAAAGAATGACAGCATGAGAAAGATAGAGGCAAACACCAAAATCACAAAAAGGAACTGAAAGAAGCTATCAACAAAAATGTTGATAACTACAGGCAATTGCTATAGGACTTTGTGCATTTCCCTGTACATTTCCTGAACTTCTTGTACATTTCCTGTTCCCCAGTACACTAACTGTACACGGAAGGACGTATTTCACTTGTCAACGCAAATAAAAAGGTTACAGATGAATAAAGAAACTCTAGAATTACTGTAACAAGTTCCTATGAAACTTAGGGAACACCATATAGCTTCAAAGAGAGTCTACAGTATGAGATTCAAGAAATATTTTTTGTAAGGCTCTGGTTTGCTTTTAAGAAAAAAAACACAACATACAAACACAACAACTGACATCAGACATGCAATTCCTGACATTCTAGTTTAATAACTAAACTTTAATCAGTTCCAAACCCATGTTAGAATATAATTGTACATCTGACAAACTTTCTACAAAAACCAATTCATCTACACATAAAAGGACTCCTACACCAGTCATTCACTACTTCAACACCACAAGACTTAAACTTTCCCAGTGGTAAGGTGCTTTCTGTCCTGCTAGGAAAACTTAAAAAAACTACAGATATCTGAAACAAATATCTGACTAAAGAAATTAAGGCCTTGCAATAGTTGACTGTGGCCTCCACCCAGCTGATCTCTCATTTTTCCTCATCAACAGAACATGAGGAGAAATAGAAAATATTATGGGTGAAGATAAAAACAGTGAGGTCACTTACCAATTTTCATTACAGGAAAAACAGACCTGACTTTGGGAACACTAAATTAATCTGTTGCCAATTAAAATGGAGTTGGATAGTGAGAGATAAGCCCATAATATTTCTACTGTCATTCTCTCCTTCTCACATGTTTTGCCTGCGCCAGCATGAGAGCCACAAGCCACGGCACGTCAGGAACTCCTCCAGTGTGGATCCCCCACAGGATCCAGTTCCTCCTGAAAATATCCACCTACTCTGGCAAGAGGTCCTGCACAGGTTTCAGGGAAACTCTTTCCCACTATGGTCTTCCCAACCTGCTCCAGTGACTAGAATGCCTACTTTGCTTCCTTCATCAAGGACCATGGTGCTCACAGGATGGTTTCTACCCTATTTTTAGCCTTTAGACTGTCAGGCAGCATTTTACCTTTCTTAAAACCCATTCTGCCAGAGGTACTGACATGCTTTGCTGATGAAGGCTGTACCCTGTGGTAGGTCTGAAGCTGTGTCTGGCACAGGGCAGGACTGGCCTCTCCTCACAGATACTGGAGACACTCACTGCCAACACCTAGACATCTGCACCCAGAGCATTCCACTCTCGCCTCTGTGAAAGACTTACCTTAAGCACAATCAATAAAATATATATTCATCACATATTCTTCACAAACTTCATTTACATTTACAAAAAATACCCAACATTTCCCATACTAAAATCAAAGTGACATAAAAATCCTGAGAAAAATAATTTTTTACACACACCCACACACAAGGTAAATCTCCACTCCTTGCCCTTTCACCTCATAAGAACAACAAAAGAATCCCCACAGTTATTTCACTCCGGCAATGTTCAGTCCAAGTTTTGGCCATACCACTCCCTATCTCTTAATCCTCAAGACACAGGTTCTGGTGCTTAAAGGTAGAGCAGTGGGTTGACCTTGGATGGATTGGAATCTGACAGCCAGAAAAGGTCAATCCACCACAGGCCTTTAGCTTAAGGTATAAAGGAAACTAAGTAATGTAAAAAGGGAATACAACTCAGTAATCCTAAATCTAGCAGAGCCTCAGCTGGGCCGGCAATGTGCACCAGATACCTAAAACCTGTGAGGGATTCCATGTACACCAGGCATCTATGGCCTGTGTGAGATGATCTTGTCACATCACTGATCCCCCAGGATTGCTTCAATCTTCAGACAATACTGACTAGTGGAAAACACAGGTGCAATACTTGAAGATCTGTTCATTCTGTACTGTCAGCCTGAAGGCCCCAAATAAGGTTTACACTGAAGTTGGCTAGCCTAATAGCATATATTTTAAATACCTATTAGGCTAATTTATATATTAGATAAATAATAAATAATACATACTTTATATAATATATAAGATAGATGATATTTTATTATTTCATATTTTCTAAATATGGTATTTTCCAAAACCTGAGTTTGAAGAACTGTATTTTTTCTCTGCAATATAATGTTCTGAAGAAAATATAAGTGCATACTTTGTAAATTTGCCAGTTAACAATGAATGGCCTTAATACTGATAAACATTTAGTACATTCCTACTATGAAAATATTATTTAATTAAAAAGTAGGCATTCATTGAATTCCACACATTCCTATGAGTTTTTCTTATGGATGTAGTCTGAATTTAACAAGCAACTTTCTGCACTTTTCAATATACTAATTTTTATAGTCATAACATTCATAGTTTTTTTCCCTGGCATCTACCACTTTACAGCTATTTCAAACCAAGCTGATATGACTATGAGCTCAAGAGACAGAAACTGCAGTTCAGGAAATAAGTCTTGGAGTCTCTGACCCATTATCTAGAGATGTTTGCTGCCTTGCAAAGGCCTAAATCCTGGGTATTGTAGAGGAACTGCTGAAGCTTGTCCAACTCAATGGCTTCTATCCCTCGTTGTACTTCCATGTGGGTATCAGCGATACTGCCAGAGGCAACACAGACTGCCTGACAACTGACTGCAGAATTCTGTAGGTAATCAAGATCACAGGTGGTGTCCTCCTCTACCTACCAGTAAGGGCAATAGGACTGTGTGAGGAGGACACTGCTAGTATAGAGAAATAATTGGCCTCAGAGTTGGTGTTTGGGGTTCTCTGACCCTGTTTTCAGATGTGTGTCTTCTTGGGAGAGATGAGATCCAGCTAAGGGCAGCAGAGGTACCTTTGCCAGGAAGACAGCTGAACTATTAAGGAGCTTCTGGCTAAGAATAAAAGGAGACTGAGAGAATCAACAGCAGCCCTAGTGAGGGAGTAGTTGCCAGGAATGATGTCACATGGAAGGATTTTCAAAAAAGTACAATATAAGAAATCAATAAACTTGGATCACCTCCAACATTTGTAGATAAGCAAGGAAGTACCTACAAGGCACAATCACACAGAAGTCCCAAAAGTCCTTCCTGGGAAATCAGCATGCTGGGGTGCCTCTCTAAAGGCATCCTGGCCTGTATCAGAGACAATGTGGCCAGCACAATCAGGGAGGTGACTGTCTCTTCTTGAAACAGGGCTAGCTCAGGGAATACCTAAACCAATCAGACATAGCTAAGTCCATGGGTCCTGGTGGGATGCACCCATGAGTGCTGGCTTGTCACTGCAAGGCCACACTTAAAAGGCTTTGAAGGATTGTGGTGATTAGGAGAAGTGCCCAAAGACTCGAGGAAAGCAACGTCACTCCTGTCTTCAAAAATGGCAAGAAGGAGAACCCAGGAAACCAAAGACTGAGAGTACAGAGAAGGTGGAGCTAGTCTCTTTTCAGTGGTGCCCAGAGACAGGATCAGAGGTGATGGGTATACACTGAAGGTTCCTCCTGAATATCAGGAAAAACTTTTTCCCTGTGAGGGTGACCAGGCTGTGCAATCACCATCCTTGGAGATACTGAAAAGTCACCTGGACATGATCCATGACACCTAACCCTTGGTAGCCCTGCTTGAGCAGGTGGTTGGACCAGATGACACCCAGTGCTCCCTGGCAACCACAACCATTCAGATTCAAAGGTTAACTAAAAGCAGTTTTAAAAAAAAGACAAGAAAAAAAATCTAAAACTTCCACTGAAATCAACTAAAGCCAACTAAAGGCTGAAATCCCCACACTTACGAAAAGAAATCTAAAAGACTGAAGTTAAACCTTTTTTCTTTCATACAACACCATCCTCAGTTAGAATTGTGCAAAGGACTAATTACAAATTGCATCATCACTCAAACAAGTTACATGATTGCAAGTGAAGAATAAATTCCAAGCCAGTCAGCAAAAGGCAAAAGACATTAAAGAAAATATTTCACTGAGATATTTTAGATTCACATCTAAGTATAAGATACTGATATAGGAATAAAGGACTTTTTATAAACAGCAGACAGATAGAAATGCAAAAAGGATGCTGTCTGTCTTCATTGTGGCTGCTTCAGAAGACAGCCATGTTGCTACAAGTTTTTTAGTAAAACATTAAGGTCATCAGTTGTCTCTTTTCTATATGGGCTTATTCTTTCTCTATACTGTAGGACACAAACTGCTGAAATTATATAAATCTCATGAAAACATCATAACATCTTAACAGTGAATACTAAACTACTGCTCAGAAGAAATAAAAGCTTATATTGTGCCTCTTCAAACCACCTTTTCAAAGAGTGATTCATGTCTCATTTTCAAAAAGAGAAACATTACTAAGCCTGATCTTAGATGCTTCAGTAGTTGAAATGGACAAGAGGAGGAGACACCTCACTGTATTATTTAAAAGATCTTCCAGCTCAGCACGACAGCTATTGAGAATGCCATCTTCTCTAAGCACAAATACCAGATACTTCTTGAACTACTAAACTGAAAAAGCATCAGGTCATATGCATATTTAATCCAGTCATCTTCATTTTTGTGGGTTTATTACCTGTTTCCATTACTCATCTTTTGGGTAAAAAGTAAACATTAGTCTTTTACCTGAATTAAATTATAGCATTCTCAAGTCACCATTATTTTCAGGTTACAGTTATCTACAAATTTACAAACAGCTCAAGCAGCAAGTAAACAATTTCTTGATTTATAATTCCTCTATGAAAAAAAAAACATCCTTCAGCTGTCCCATATGAGAATTCTTTGGTCTCATGTTGTTAGCAACTTGGTTTTTCTGTTTTATGAAATCACATGCCTTTGAGTAGCAAATCTAGCAATATTTCTCACTGTATCATCACAAGGTTTTTTAATTCATATTTGAATACCTTCTTACAATGGTTTCTCCATTATGGGAGACGATAATCAGCTTCCATGATTTATTCAGTGAAGACTCTTTTGCCTTCATTCTGTAAAGTTATTTTTTTATCCAAACACTTAATCTCACCTACATTAGCTCTTACTACTTTCTAGTCTCTCATACACCCACCTGAGAGACAAACATGGGAGAAGTAATGTAAAAATCTGTGGGTTTAAGTTAATGCTTACAAAACAGCAGCAATTAACACATATTTCTTTCAAAAAGTGCTCAAAATAATTATTGAAAATGCCTCAAATAAATTAACTCAGCATGCAGAATACATCAGGGTTGGTAAAGTATTAAATAGTAAACAGGTTTTATTTAGATCAGTGATTTAGATCAGCTTGTTAACACGGTGCTAGAGGAATGCTGCTGAAGTCAAGGTCCTAGATTCCATAACTGAACTGCAGTTCAGACCCACAGGATGAGAAACTAACTAAGTACAGAAGCACTACTAAAGTGACTTAATGATGGCAGTGAATAACCTGCTGAGCAGAGGGTGCAGTGCAATGACACAGAGAACATTAAGGCCTTCCTCCCTGCACAAGGAAGAAAGCGTGAGTAGGGGAACAGTATGTTTGCTTCTTATGTACATGCAAATGTACATAAAAATAAAGAAAATTATCCAAAAGCAGTATAGCTACTACAGACTCGCATTTGGTAAGTAGTAGGTAGTTGGGTGATAGCAGGTGTATGTTCTTGTATTCTGCATGTGTGAAGCAAGAAACAAAGAGCAGTTTTAGAAAACACATTTTATCTTCCATTCATAAGATGTTAACATGCCCAAGAATTTAAGACAATATATTTTATTTCAAAATTCATTTACTAGAACTTATTTTTAATGCACATAACAAAGTACATCATGTAACATAGTAACAGATTGTACGATGAATAATCTGTTAATAATCCACTAACTTGAAAGCCTGTGACCACAGCTCCAGATGTTTCACTTCCCTGCACAGAAGTCTTAATGCATATCAGACACAAAAAAAGGTGTTCAGATATTGCCTTTAAAAAGTCTTCTTTCTCTAATAAAGACATTAAGGTAGTGCCTATCCCTGAAAAGTTTAAAAGTATTAACCATGATACATCAGAGGTTTCAATTGTTCTAATACGTGTATTTATTTGTCTGAAGTCCACTGTCTTTCTCCTGCAATAGAAATACTTCAAATTCTAAAATGAGAAAGCTGGACTTCAAAATTTAATCTTTGCTTTAGAGTACTATGAATATTTATAGTACTCCCACAAGACTCACAAAAACAGTACAGATCACAAACTTCACAGAGTATTCTCAGTGCTCCTGAATCACTCCATTAAAAATGAATATATAAGAGTCCATGAACTCAAAAGCATCACCAGAAAGCAAAATAAATTCAACTTGAAGTGTTTGACTTTAAAAACTTCAACCTCCACAGTTTATGCCAAGCAGTCAAGATGGTATATGTACCCTCCTTTCTGATCAAAGTGCCTATACAAACTGAAGACACACAGGAATGATGAAATACAGAAATGACATTCCAAAGGGAACACAGGACCCAAGATTTTTTTTTTTAAATTACTAATTCTTGAACATTCTTTACCTATCCATCAAGTTTCACATACATCCCTAAAACTAAAATCTATTTAAAACATGCCTATCCACTATTTCCAGCTTATGCTTCATCAGTTTTAGAAGAGTTTGGGGAAACTCAAAGAAACTCTCAAGTAAATTGTTTCCATAGAACTGGTGGGACAATAATCACCATGGAGGATTTTTTTTTTTTTTTACAAAAAACTTCTAAGCTTTCTCTTTTACACTTTTTATGTTGGCTCTTCATAATCATTACTCAATTTCCAGAGAACTTCTAAAAAAGATATAAAGGAACAATTTCATAACATCTGTTAAACACATCAGTCACTTCAACAATTCTATTATCATGTCTTAGCACCAAGATTTTAGCAGCAACTTGACATTTTCAGATTTAAACATATAGTGACAACTAAAACTCCAGCAGAATCAGAAAGGCATACTGCTTACCTGTACACCTGAACTGTGACTTCCACTTTTTGAAGCAAACAAGCAGTCCTCAGAATCAACTGCAAGCAAAACTGAAGCAGAAGGAAACAGCTCAGAAACAGATCCTTGACCGAAGTTTACAGCCTCTGAATTTTTTTGTCCATCCTTTACTGATTCACTCAGATTGATCACAGAATCACGTATGTTTGAAATAATCTCATTATTTTCTGCCAACAGGCGTTCTAAATGATCTATTTTCTCTTGCAATATTGAAAGCTGGCCCTGGGGGAGAGGAAAAAAAAGTTGAATTATTTCTCAGAAAAATTCTTGACAGACCCAAAAAAACCCCAACAACAGCAACAACAAAAAAAATCACAGTAATGTGTGATCACACAGAAAATTCAAATATATCTTTATTTTATATTTTACATAAAGGCAAACTAATAAGGAATTGATGCAACACACAGAACTTTCTCTTTTCAGCCCAAGAGAAAATAGCAAAAGATACATTTTTCCTCTGTGAACTTGAATTCACTGCACAAGATTTAATCAGTGATACAAAGATACTCTTTAAAGTCTCACAGTGTCAAGTAGCAATTATATCTAATTCAACTTTTTTCCTATCTTTCATTTCCAAAAATCTGATCTTTTCATTTATCAGAACATCAAACAGAAAGTGATTTTTTTTTACAAGTCAGTCACATTGTGACAGGATTACAAGAATAGTGTAAACAATTCAGTTTTTTTCCCATACATGTAAAACATAAATACGACTTTTCTGATTTTCAGTGAAAGTTGGAGAGAAATTAACAAAATAACTTCATGGGCTTAAGAGATCCCTTAACAGCCTGATCACAGGAATAATCTGTATAATTGGACCATTACAATCATCAAGAAAATCCTGTAAAAGAGAGATCAAGCTAATGGCATTTTCAGTCAGAAGGTCATCTCCAATTGCCAAACAACAATGTTTTGTAGACATTCTAGAGAACTCCACAAGAGGAAGGCTGCAGAACAACACCAGTGTGAACTGAAAGAAGTCAATGCATCTTCCAGTGCAACATGGAAGGAAGAGACCAATCCCACAAAGCAATTTAATGGTATCTAATCACTGCATTGTTGGGATGCAGGAGGGAACACAGCCAATCAAGACATCCCAAAACTGCCCTCTCATGTACTAGCCACTCCTCCCAAATTATTTGAGGGATGCTTTTTATCAGGCATGAATGTGCTAGCTTTTAGAGAATCAAAAAGGCCAGATTGTTTAATAAGACCTGAGGGATATCTATCATCATTAGCAGTAATTTCTTTATTTCCTCAGAATGACTTTAATGCAACAAGAAGTGACAAGAGAACAAACAAAACAGTCACTTTCACAATTATTAAAGTTGAATTCAGATCTGAAAATATACAACACACGATTAGATATTTTTGCAAGCAGCCGTCATAACAGCAAAACCTGCTTCAGTTCCAGGCATCTACATTTTACCATTACATTCAACACAAATACCATTGATTCAATAGACAGCTATTCTGTGACTTATGGTCCTAATGACTTTATCCCAGCACCACTGCCTTATTTTCTAGGACTGTAGTATAATATAAGAAACAACATCTTAGCATGACACTTTTTCCCCTTTCAACAGTAATATACTTGAAATATTTGCCTTTTTCTTTTCAGCAACTGTAGCTTGCAAAGGATTAGGTCTCCTTTCCAAATTGATGTGTACATTCTTTCAAATTCTCTTGGCTTTGAAAAGTCCTCAGGAATGAAAAAAATATAAAAAAAAAGAAAACTAAACCCTCACCAAGAGTTACCAACCATGTTTCTGGATTCTGTATTGTCATTACTATAATTCTACCTTTATGGAAGTTCTTAGTAATTTTCAGACAATATGTTTTACTATTACTTTAATGGTATTCGTTTGTTCTGCGTTTTATGAGCTGTCTAAAGTGCTGATCCACTTCTTGTTACTTCTGTTTGTTAGATTGATACATCCTGAAAACGGTAACATATTCTAAAATGCAACAAATGCAAACAGCTACTGTTTCCAAAAAAGACAAAAATATATGTTGACAACAAAACCAGATTAAGCTAAACAAAATGCAGGAGCAACATCCTAGAATCCCAACAGTTTAAAGAAAAACTCTAGAAACTAATAAAACAGATGAACTGAAAACAAGAAGAAATCAATATGCTGATGATGGAATACTGGAAAGAAAAAACAAAAAGAAAATAAACAGACTGTAATCCCATGCCACCTGGTGGCACAAAAGAAACAACCAGACTAGAGTCTTTCAAATGCTATGTTAAAGATACTGTGCACACATTTCTACGCAAAATTAGTGTTTTCTCTTGCAATATCTGTAATGTTTTGAAAGTAAGAAGGGCTTCTCTACATGAAGCCTAATAGCTGATTATGCCACTCAATCTAAAAATAGCATATATAAAACAATACTTGTTGGGGGCTTTACAGGCTCTGATTCTTAGATTCCTAGGAAATTACAGTACAGCTGCCATCCATACAAATCATTCCCAGCTTCACTGCATATGACTACAGTTCAGAGTTATCATATGTGCAAGCAGCTAAAATACTGCTCACACCTATCCCACCACTATCAACACTGTCTCTACAACTGCAAAATCAGACAACTGTTTAAAATTTTTATTCTCATTCATGTATGTGTAGAAGTATTCTACACCTTTTTCCACTAAAAGAGTTTCACACTGCTTAGCAATAGCCTGTGAATTACCTGATGAGAGAATACACCATCAGTCTGGTTTATATTATCTAGCCAATTACATGCTCTCCAGGGAAACAACAGACAGAGTGGAAAAAAACAAACAAAAAACCCATAAAAATCTCATAAAATACATGTTTGATTCATCCTTCCACCACCATATACTGCCAGTCTCTAAAAGACAGATATAAACTTCCTCCAAATTTGGAGGTCATGTCATATTTCATATCTTTAAGACATATCTTTCATTTAATTATACATTAAACCTTGAAAAACCTATAACAATTCTACCAGTTTACTGTTTATTATGTGGCAAAATATTTTTCTTTGTAAACCAAGTTCTCTGTCTACAAATAGCAATTTGTTACCAGATGGCCTTCAAACATCAACAACTTCATAAGTTGCTACATACACCCAGCAATAATTTGTAAGCTGCAAGGTTTCAGCCTACCTAGGACATTTATTTTCAGAAGCTGGTAAAGTATATTATTTTAACTTTGGAGGTAGAGCTTCTGTTATTTGGAGAAAGAAATCTTTAAGAAGACCTCCCATTGTGTAACCTAACAGAGGACATTGATATAGAAAAGTCTGCTTTCTTTTCTGGAGACTGTGAGATGCATCACGCCTCTCTTCTAAAGCTTTTAAGCATGCCATGTGCCAACTCAACTTGAATGCAAAACATGAAATAAAAAGCTACACTTAAGAACATGTAACCAAGACCTCATGTAATATCCAAGTTAAAACTGCAGCAAATCAAATTTTGGAGATCATCAAAATGGTTTTGTGTTTTGTTGTGAAATGTCAGATGCATGAGAATTAACTTTAAGAAACAATAGTGTCTCAGACTAGAAATGGATCCCAGCCTTCATTCAGTATGAAAATAATTCACGTCTGGAATCCATTCTCAAGGCGAAAACTTCACATGGATCCCAATTATGCAAAAGCTAGGTCTATTATGCAAAAGCTAGGTCTATCTTCATTGCACATTCACCTTTTCTTCTTATTAATTTTAAATAGATACTGCCTATTCAATAGTAAAATTATTTTAAAATATTAGCTGAATGTGAAAAACACTGCAAACTCTTCAAACCAGTGAATTTAACAGATGAAAATAAATTCCATTTCAACATTTATAAAGGAAGGCAGCTAACTTCAAATATCAAGGCCAAACAGTACCAAACTGAAGTTACTCTAAAGCTGTTTTATCTTATTAATTGCTAGCAACAGACCTTGTCTTACCAGAAAAACAGATTAGATGCAAGTTACAGGGGACACTAAATAGGTGTAATTAAAAGACAAAACACAGAGATCCTCGCCATTACTCAAACCATACTCCAACAGTATTCGTTTAAATTAAAATTTCAATTTTCCACACATTAGAGTGTTAGCAGGGAGATTTTTTTATGTTAGCAGGGAGATTTCTTTAACTTTTTTTAATCTGAGCAGAGATGCACAAATTTTACATTAACTGATTCTGTCTGAAATGTTGGGTTCTGCATGGCTTTGTAGATGCTGAATAGCAAAACCTCAGTAGGTACACAAGTCAAAAATGTTAGCAGAACTATCCCTGACTTCACAGCATCAAGTCCTCTCAGAACAGAAGGAACCTTGATCCAAGACTTTGAGAAATGCCTAACTGCACCAAAAATTGGAGATACATAAAATGTATCCTAGTACAAGTGATCAACACTAAAGTATGCTCTGTTAATCTACACTGTTTTAACATAAAGACACTAAAAGTAATGTGGATCACTCGGCCTACACAACCAGTTAAAAAGTTTGTAATAACTTTGGTGTAAGTTTCTTTCTTTCATTTATGTCTGTCTCTATATATTGATGAATGTGTAAATAAAGATTTTTTTTTAAAAAAGCAATAAAGCAAATCCTTCTGTTACTTCACAGCATAGGAAGCACTTCTGCAAGAAGTGCAAAGTGCCAATAAATCTACCAAAAGTAGCAGCAGTTGCAGCTTTGGTAGAGAATGGCATCACATGAACAGCACACCTGTTCACCATCCCTGTGATTACACAGGTTTGGACTTAACCAACTAAATCTTCTCATGTGAAGGCAACACAGATCCACATACCTTCCTCCCATTTGGAACAAGAAGTGTCCACACCTGTTAGCGGCCGTGAGAAACCTGCCACTATCACCACATGAATCAGCTACATAAACAGCTCCTTATGCTTCAGTCACTCTGAACCCTTCAGCAGTTTTCATGCCCCAAATATTCCAGAGCAGTCTGCTTTCCCACTGCCCTCTGCTTGTCATTCTCTGTTTGCTCCTGACACCAGTATGATTTGCAGCAAGGACTCTCCAGAAAGGAGCACAGTGACACCCAACACATGGAGGGAAGCCCAGTAACACAATGAGAGTCCAACATGTTTCATCCTGAGGAAGTAGTGTTCAGTTTCTCCTATCTAAACACTGTACATTGCAGAAAAGATGCTAGTTGGAATTTTCATTTCCTGAGTGAATGCACACTCCTTCTCTAAATGCAGACCAAAAGACCACTAGTGATCACTTCATCAGGAAAAAGACATCTAGCTCAAATAGTTGAAGAGGGAGTATGACAGAGCCACAGATGAGATCTCATAGAAACAGGCAGGCAGAGGGGAAATCCAGATTAGAGACTCCTGATGTTATGTCAGCTGGAATTGGGTTATTTGCATCCAGACTCAGCCAGCAACCACTGAGTGCTGGGTTCAAAACAAGCCAGAACCCATTCCCTTTCTCACCCACATGAAGAAAAAGGAGGCCACAAAGGAGCTGCCAGTGTCCTGCATTAGAGGCTCTGGTGTACCAAAGAACTGTGGTGAAGAAAGTGGAGCACCACAATGGACAGAGGTCTCCAAAGGATGTGTAATTTGAGGTCATTCACTATACACATTCACTACAGTAAGCAGTGAGGAGCAAAGTCTCATTTTCTGGCTGCACTGAATGGCAGTCATCATAACAGTTTTCTGCACCAGTCTTGCCAGTGACTATATCCAGGTACATCTCTAGAAATCACGAGCTATCTTTGCCAAAATCTTGATATAAACTCTGATGAGATGCCAGCTTATCAAGATGGTAACACCAGGAGGCATTCTTTGTTCACTATCAGAGCACTGTACAGCAAAGAGAACATATTAAATATGCAATTAAATGTTCACCTCCTGCACAGAAAAAACAAGCAGGTAAAAGTTTAAAATGTAACCCAATGTACCATCAGAGTTTAATATTTCAGAACACTGTTTCAGCGTGTATTATCTTTACAAGGCAGGATACAGAACAAAAACATAGACTGTATCAGTTAAAGGACAAATCAAGGTTTGAAGGCTTCGCTGATCCGTGCAGAGGGCTTATGTAAATTTGTGACAATGAAAAGAACATAAGAAACCTTGTTACTAACTTCCTGCCCTTAAAGTATTAATCTAAGAAAGCTCACTTTATGGAGGCATTGGAAATCTTCTGAATTAAATAACTACAAAAGTCTGTTCTCTTGAGAGAATGAGAAAATTCTGATCCAAAGATGCAATAGCCTGACAAATAGATTTTAAGAGCCTGACAAATAGATTTAAGACTACAGTTGATAGACTTTCACATTTTGCTTTACCACCAGAGGCAGCAATAACAAGAATGTTTAATGTACTATTACACTAGACTTATGTTTCATGCCATTTACAGAGACAAATATAAGGCATGCTGTTAGGGACTAGTTTTGACACCATCATCAGTGACCTGAAAGCAAGGAAAAAGAAATCCAGAAATATTCAGTTTAAAGTCAATTAAACTGAAAAATATTCACTACTTCTGTTACTGATACATTTTTGTGTACATCTGTAGATGAGAATCTGTTGATTCTCCTCCCTACCCTATGCTGAATCTTTATTTAAATGTCTAGCAGTACACAAGTGAAGCACAACTTATCTGCCTTTAAGAGCAGGAACTTTAATAATGGTTCTTTTCATCCAAACAAGTCAAAACTTAATGTGTTAGACAAAAAAAAAAGCTTAAGTAAGAACAAATTAGAAAACCTCTGTTTAGTTTATACCATTAAGCTAGGCAATGACTCTAGGTAGCAGAAGGATGTGCTCAATTATAGTTAAGAGTTACTGTTTTGTAGACTATGTATTCTGTAAAATACATTTTGGTCAACATTTTGCACCAGATTTAAAGATTGTAATTGAAGGAGGCTTATAGCTTCTGCTTGACTGCTGCTTAGCCAGAACTTTACACAAAATGTACAAGCAAAAAAAAAAAAAAAAAAAAAAAAAAAAAAAAAAAAAAAACAAACCAACAAATACACTCTGTGAACATTACGAAAACAAATAGGAAAACAAAGAATTGTTACTGACCTGTAATCCTGTAATTATGTTCACAAAGGCAGCTGCTCCTCCTTTGCAAAGTAGAAGTAATCCTAGAGTTTTATTATTTGCACTCAAGATCATTTCCATGACATTCAAAGGCTTTTAGATTGTGAAGTTACTGAGAGTTGTTAATAGGAATTTGTTTGTTTTAGATAAGTCAACATGTTTCAAAACCAGAAAAATTTATTCCTTCTGTGGATTTTTTCACTCAACTCTCAATCTCCGATGATGTAAAACTCATATGAATGCTAGTAAAAGTCACTGTGCCCACAGTTTTTCAGTGCTCAGAGGTCAAAAAATGAGTACTTCAAAATTAGGCACAACCTTAATTATCACTATTCACATTTTAAACAGACAAACATTTCCTAAAATACCTGACCAGGTTGCTTCCAATACTTCTACAAACAGAAGTCCTGTTCCTTGTTGCATAACATGGGCCAGAGAGCTCCCAAATGAGCTCATGAAAACACACTAGCTACTAAGAACATGCAGCATCAAAACACACATATTCATACTGCCTGTGACTAATTGATTTCAGCTACTTCACTATGGCAAGGTATACAGCAAAGCTGTAGCTGGAAAAGGTGTGCAGAGTGTATCTGCGGGGCATGGCACCTACCAAGCCCACAGCTCAGTGGCGACTCAGGGCTGACTGGAGGCGGAGCTGCCTTACAGTAGGGCAAGGGCTACTTCAGCACAACCCTGGAGTAAAGCTCACCACACAGATCAGAGAACTCTGGTGTTTCTGCCTGTGTTTGGTGCTAATTTCCTGCCACTACTGCTCCACCCTATTTTGATTCCTATTTTGGCCAAGTGGTACTACTGTCAAATTATTGGTTAATTGGGAAGAAATAACACCCCATACAGGAGCAACCACCACTTGTGATATTTATGCTGGAGTATCTGATGCATTGTGTAGATACCTTGAAAGCAAGAATCCAACAAGAACCTTAAGCAGTACCAACTGCCAGGACACTTAATGATTAGCTGGAAGGGCACAGGAACAAAAAAAAAAAAAAAAAAAAAAAAAAAAAAGAAAAAGAAAAAAAGAAAAAAAACCACAAAAACAAAAAAACCACAAAAACAAGCCAACTACTTATAGAGGAACTGTACTTGATCACCTCTCTTGGATGCAGTACAATTGGTGAGTTCATAAAAGCAGTTAACACACATGAGATGACAGAATGCTTCAAATAATGGTGGTCAAAAAGAGAGGTGGGGGAAAAAACACAGAGGGGAAAGGAGATCTTATTCAAATAACAGTTGTTTAGGAAAAAGAAAATAGCAAGCATGGTAATTGCTGTATGTTTCTGCTTTGCCATTTAATAAAGTTCAAAGAAAATAATGAAGACAAAATGAAGCATTCCTTGGTGCTGGTCCATTTACCTACCAGAATCACTGCAGTCTTGACTTTCAAAAATGTATTTTCAGAAGCAACATTTAACACAGTGCAGCGATATTGTCCCATAAAAGCTAAACCAAGCCATGTGAAAAAGTGGTTAGAGGAAAAAGCTCAAGCTCAAAGTATTAGCTCTCAGGTAGTGACAGGGGATGATTCAATGTGATGCTGTTTTCACCTTGCTTAGCCATAAAATTCACTAAAAATTAACTTTCATCATAAGACTACATAAAGAGCATATATTTCTGATGCAAGAGACTATGACAAACAAACCCTCTACTTCTTTTTTCTAATTGGACTTTTAGTGTGCATCATGCAGGCTTAGGTGAGACCCTTATTTTGATCTAGAATCAAAATAAACAGTCCACAAGTTGTTACACTATTTTCATTCTTCTATATGAGTCCAAAATCCAGAATAGATTAATATGGGTTATCAATACTTGTTATTCATCTGTGTACAATAACACAAGTTCTATAAGGTAAGCTGCTTATGGATGTTTTCTCAGGTTTGATTTGAATGTAGCTTTCACTTAGCAGTTATCAATTTAGCCCACACATCACTCATACATGACACTTGCTGCACTTGCTGCACAGGCAATGTCATAGGACTAAACACCACTTTTAGACTTCCTCAACTCTGCAGTCACACAAGGTTTCTGAGAAAATATTGTATTATTGCCGACAAAAACAATACACTCAGCTCTTTTTCTAATATATTAAATTAGAGGAATTTTACAGAATAATCTGTACAGACAACTGGTACAAGAGTAACCTAAAAATGCACCTAAGGCCCCCCCTGCACCTTGAGCTAGTCTCTGCACAACGTTGTAACATGGTTCCTAGCCTTGAGATAGGACAATAGGGCTCGTCATATTCTGATATGTGTCCTGAGACAGGAGTATCCCATGGCTATGAGCAGGCTCAGATAAAGATTGTGATATGGTCATCACCAGAATAATATACACCTGACAAACAGGCAGGATCCACAAACATACCTGCAGGAATTACAGAGGAGAGGTCAGTAAGCCTTGATCTACATGTGTTATAGGTACTTATCTTTCCCCAAATTAACAGTAGCTTCCATTCTATGGCAACATAAAGATCTTCTGCTATTATGATTTAAATGCACCACCAATGATGACAAGGATATAAATCACTTTAGCTAAAGTTCTATTACAGTTGCCTTAATGCCATCCTAGCACAGATAGGTATGACAAAAACCCACAGTGAAACTGACTATTGACGCCAGCTTTTGCAACACAAACACCAAGAAAGATACAAAGTTTCTGCTGTGTCACCGGCAAGCCTGACCATGGGTTCTGTTTTGTACCACAGTGCAAAGCATTTAAATACTTGGTCAAAACATAAAGCCATCTGTCTATGGATATTTATCCATCTTGGAAGCTCTTGCCCACAGATTATTTCTGCAAGATATTTTTGTTTGTGTCGTGACCTCTAAAACTAGTAAGCAAGTTCTGTGAGGACACCCTCTTGACCTCACTGGCCTGCATTGAGAAGCCTAAAAGAGGACTGAGTCTGATGCAAGCTACCTTGCGACCACACAAAGAGAAGGCACCC
This sequence comes from Motacilla alba alba, assembly GCF_015832195.1. Lineage (NCBI taxonomy): Eukaryota > Metazoa > Chordata > Aves > Passeriformes > Motacillidae > Motacilla > Motacilla alba. The sequence continues at coordinate 67,006,469 of NC_052046.1, read as the reverse complement.
TGTTTTGGAAAAAACGTGGTAATGAAAATGGAGCAGCAGTTCTCATAACTTATTTTACTACTGGCACTAGTTTCATAGTATATATGAATACTAGCTGTATTCACTTTAGGTGAATACAGCTCAACAGACAGTAACTGCTGAAAAATCTCATCTCTTGTTCTGGTAGAATTCAAACACAACACCTAGACAGTAAATGCTTATAAGCTAAACAAGGGACTGCTTCCAGAAGTACCCACTTCTCTGAGCTAATCGTAAGCCACGTAAGTCAGAAAGAACAAACTAATCAATGTGTAACTTCCGGCACATGAAAGGTGACGTGTGCTGTTACCAGAGCTGCACAGAGAAACAGCAAAGTGCATTGCCACATCAGAGAGGTATAAAGTGAAACAAACCAATAACATTTGAAAGAAAAAAAAAAAAAAATCTTGATTCCTTTTTCCAAGATAAAAGATTCTGACCTATGTCATTGGAAAAGAAAAATGCATTCTTAAATCGACAGTCTGCTACCATGGTTTTTTTCAACCAAAACCAGCCTGAAGGTTTTACATCTGTGGCTAGTTTCACTTAGAGTACTTTGAGCTTTGGCAACACTGCATTGACACAAACAACTTTTTGTCAGCTGAGGTAGTAGTATTAAAGTGTTTCTTTCATATATTTCTAGAGGCTTCTATTCCACTCTTTATCTTTTGCATTTATTTCAAACTGATGTTACAAAACTCTGAAAGCATTTGCTAGGTGTCAGAGGTTTGACAGTTGTAACAAAGTGAAACATTTGAATTTCATCTGTAACTTCCTCAAAACACAAAGCAGTAAGAAAAGAAAAGGTAACTGTTTTACCCAAAGGAAAGACCAGCGAAAGGCAGAAGTTTTTCCAGTGATAATCAGAGGCTTCAAAGAAATCTAGGCACCGAAAAGATAAAAAGAGTAAACACTGACAGACTGTTCTAAAAGACCAAGGGGAGGAAGGAGGATGAAAGGAGAAACGCTTGTCTCAAGCTGACTACACCATCTAGAAGGAATAGGCCTGAAAACAGATCAAGGTACCAAGCCCATGGTCACAAGAGGAAAGACCTCTGACCAGGATTACACTGTAGGACAGGAACAGACAACTGCAAGACATTGACAATGGAAGACAAAACACGCCTAATAAATCTTTCTTGTTCACTCAAGTATTTCAACCCAAAATCTAACACTAAAAATAAAAAACCAACACCCAAGGATGAGCTTTCCTACTCCATACTTTAATACATACCTGTATTAAACTCAGCTGGCTGAATAATGATACATTAAGCGATTTCCTCATATAAGATATTTCCCATATCCCCAAAGCAGCACTCCTACGTAGCTGTTACAAAAGTGGCATGTAGCATTACCCTCCTGCTGGAGTTACACACTGAACAGACACAGCTGCTGTAGCCAGCCTTGTCTTGCTCCTCTTCTTGTCCTCTTGTTCTCTTCCTTTCTGCAAAAACTGAAGGCTGACCCCTGAACTGTAACTTAAAGGAATAAAGGCAGAACAGATCTGCTCACTGTCTTTATATTTAAGTCAAAGGTTTTGTCTTTACTATTAAAAAATTATATAAATTATTACTTTTGCATTGAATGAAACAAGAGTGGTTCTAACAGAGAGATAATTGTTACTTTTTAACTAAGTTCTTAGAGTACTTTTATTCACTTGAAGTCTCACTCCAGTACTAAATTATACTTTCCTTCGGTTTGTTTCCAATAAAAACAAAAATAAGTACCGTGCAAGCATAAATAGGTCATAACTTTGTAATCTATGTTGTGGGGTTTTGCTGTGTTTTTTGTCTCTAAGAACACACAGCTGTGTATAGGCAGCAGTATTGTGCCATTCTGCACAAAAAAACACGTCCTCTCTGAAATTCATGTTTCTTCTCACGGGCAAACATTCCTAATTAGAACACAGTCACGACACAACGCTTTTAAACTTCTCTGCCACGCAGCGAAGAGACAGAAAAGTGAAGAACTGAAGTACTGCGTCGTATGACCATGAGGAGCAGTCGGGTCAGCCAGCCACAGCTCCAAAGCACGGCTCAGCGGAAGGAAAGCAGCCACCAAGTCAGCATTTCCCTAAATCTACCTGTTGTTGACACAGCTGAGGTCCCCAGTTGTCAGCTCTGCCCGTCCTGTCCGCGCACACCCCGCACCCCGCGGAGCCACCCGCGGAGCCGCCACAGCCGCAGCGCGGCTCCGTCCCGTCCCGTCCCGTCCCGTCCCGCGGGGCGAGCCCCGCCAGACCCCGCGCCCGGCTGTACCCGCTCCCGCCGCAGCCCCACGCCGGGCCGGCACCAGCGCCGCCCGCAGGCGGGCCCGCTCGGCCCCCGCCCCGCCGGCCCCGAAGCCGCCGCGCCTCGGCGCTCCGGCAGCGGCACGTCCAGGGGACGGTGGCGGCGGCACGGCCGCCCTCCCCTCCACCTCCGGCCGCCGCGCCCCGGCCGCCGCCCCGCTCACCTTGGGGAAGGTGCCTTCTCGCCGGGGGCTTTTCGGGTGGTCGAAGTGACCACGGTCCAGCATCAGGTACAGGGAGAAGATCACCACGCAGAAGACCGCGCTACCGAACACCGTGAATTGCCGGCTCAGCTTCATCTCCGCGGCTGCGGGGCCGGCGCCGCCGCGCTGTTCCCGCCGCGGCCGGCGTACCCGGGCCCCTCTCGCCGCCCCGCGATCGGAGGCGAAAGTTCTCCCGCCGCGGTGGGGATCGCAGGCGCTGCCGCCCACGGAGCGGGGCGGCCCAAATCCTTCTCCGGAGAAGTGCGAGAAGTTGCCCTCTGCCCGCCTCGCCGGGACCGAGAAGCGTGTCGAGACCCCGCCGGCGCGACTGAGAGGAGAGCCGAGAGTTTCCGGGAGCGGATCGAGTTCGCGGGCAGAAGAGCGCCCAGCGGGGAAGTGGCGGCAGCAGCACCGCCGGGCCGACCAAGCGGCGCTGCTCCCCGCTCCCTTCCTCCTCCTTCTCCTCCTTCTCCGGCCGCCTCAGCAGCCGCTCCGCTCCCCCTCGCTGCCCGCACGCGACGCCGGAGTCTGGCACCTCCTTCCCCGGCCGGAGCGCTGCTGCTGCCGCCGCCGGAGCTCCTGGGGCCGCAGCGCACAAGCTCCGCGCCGAGAGAGCCCCCGCCCGTCCGCCGCCACCGCCGCCAGCCCCGCCGCCGCCGCCGGAGCGCCGCGTCACGGGCGCGGCTCCGCCCCCGCCGGCCGCGCCGCCCCGCGTTCGAGACCCGAGGCGAGCCGCGGCCCCCGCCCCTCCGCTCTGCGCGGGCAGGGGCAGCCCTGCTGCCCGCCCCCGGCTCGGCGCGGCGGGAGCTGCCCCGCGACCGCTCGGAGGCGCCGCGCACCGATGTCCCCGCTGCTGCCGCCGCCGCCCCGTCGGCGGTCGGTGTGTGGCAGCCTCCGCCGTGGAAGCGAGGAGGCTGGAAGAGGAAGCCAGAGGAAGGGAGGGACGGCAACCGAAGGACTCCGCCGTTCTGCCCGCGCCTCGCGGCGGCAGGGGACTGGAGGAGAAGGAGTGAGGGGCGTGGGGAGACCTCCGGTTCCGAACGACTCTGGCATGCGCGTTGTTCGGCAGAGCGGATCCCGTCCGCTCTCCTGTGGGATCCCTGTTGCCCGTCAGGCACGTTTGTGAGCCGCTGCCAAGCTTCAGCTCGGGTCAAGCTTTTCTAGGTTTGAAGAAGTAGAATGTTCCGCGTTGCTTTCATGTAAAGTAGCGCATGTTACTACAGGAATGGGTCACAGCTGAAATGGCCGGTTCATGGAAGGCCATTCAGGTTGTGATCTCTGTTTGGTAGCTTCTAGCTCCTAATTTTGGTCGGTCTGAAAATCGGTCTAAAAACACGCATTCCTGGTGTCTGCTTCGTTCCAGCGTTGCGAGGAATTACTTAAGATGCATTAGTTGCCATTGGGAATTAGGCACATCCTAGGAACATGTTCTACCATAGTGTGTGCTTCTTTATAAATGACTCATTGAGACATACACCTATGCCTTAAAGTCAGGATGTAAGTGTTAGCACCACTAATTTATTTTGCCAAGAATATCATCCCCTTTCCTACCCTGCCTGTTCCCAAGAGTTAAAACTGTAGTAGTACACAAAAATTTGGCCAATAAATTTCAGTGCATCTTTGCTGGAGTCAAGAAGCTTGTATCATTGCTAAGTTTTCCCATGTTTGAGGCTTTTTCTAATATCTTAGAGAACATGCTTCAAAGTTTGATTGTTCATGATTTTTGATTTCTCCCACTAGACAGAAAGTCAAAGTGTTGGATTCCATCTTTGAAGAGCAGTAAGGACCGCTGCAGTCACTGGGTATGAACCTCTAAGAGCTACTGTAGTTGCTGAGGGGAGGGGAACCTCAGTCCATCCATCTCTTATTATTTTGATGCCAAGGCCAAGAAAAGATTTTCAGGGCCTAGAGAGGGATGGCAGGTCAGTAAGAAAGCTCCTGAAGGGCAGCACAAAGGAATTCCAGCCACTCTGGCCTGTCAGTTGGCTTATGGTAGTAGAGAAGGCAACTTAAATGCCTCTGGGTACACAAGCATCTGGTGCTATGGAAATGCATGCAACTCCACCTGGGGATGGATGAAGAGCCAACCAAAGGCTTATAGTTCAGGATTAAAGGGAGGGCAGGGGCAGGGGACATTACAAAGGGGTTCTGCAACAGGCTGCCCGACCGGGAAGACCAAGGAGATGAGTCCCTCCACAGACAGAGAGGAGGGACTCCTCATGTTCACAAGCCCTGGTCCTCACAGGGGACTTCAATCAGCCCAACATTTGTTGGAGGAGCAACACAGCAGAGCACAGGCAATCCAGGAGGTTCCTGGAATGTCTTGGTGAATACTTCCTTCTCCAAGTCATAGAGGAGCCAGTGAGGAGTGGTGCTGTAGTGGGCATTATTCTCACCAACAAGGAGAGGGCTGGTGGGGAATGTGAAGCTCAAGGGCCGCAGTGAACATGAACGGGTGGAATCCGAGATGCTTCGGGCAATGAGGAGGGAGCACAGAAAGTTCACCACCATGGACTTCAGAATAGCTGACTGGTCTGTTCAGGGGTCTGCTTTATCACAGGATAAAGCCCTGGAGAGAGGCACAGGGAAACTGGTTAATAGTCAGCTCATTAATACCTCTTCCAAGCAATGCATCCCAACAAAAAGGAAGTCAGGCAAACCCACAGGAGACCTGCCTGAATGAACAAGGGGTTTCTGGAAACTCAAATATTAAAAGGAAGCCTATAGAGGGTGGAAGTAAAGACAGGTATTCAGGGAGAAATAAGGAGAACTAATCTGAGTACCCAGGGGTCAGCTGGGGAAGATAAAGCACTGGTAGTATTAAACTTAGCCAGGGACAAAAGGTCAAAAATAAAAGCTTCTATAGGTATGTCAGTGGTGAAAGAAAGAATAGAAAAAATGTGAGGGCCTCTCCAGAAGAATAAAGGGGATTACCTGGAACATGGAGAAAGCTGAGGTACTTCATTACTTTTTTGCCTCAATCTTTATTGGCGAGTGACTCCAGCCTCCCTGCCCAAGTCACAGAAGGCAAAAGCCATATGTAAAATGAAGAAGCACCCACTGTAGGAGAAGATGAGATTTAAGAACATATAAGGAAACTGAAGGTGCACAATTCCATGGGTTCTGATGAACTACATCCACAGGTCCTGAGGGAACTGGTGGAAAAAGAGGATAAGCCACTGTATTTGAGAAGTCATGATGGTCAGGTAGACTTCCTAGGACTGGAAAAGGGGTAGTACCAATCTCATTTTTAAAAGGGAGACTCATTTTTAAGGAAGACTCAGGGAACTACAGGCCAGTGAGTGTCACCTGGACACCGAGCAACATGACAGAGCAAACCCTTCTCAAAACTATGGTAAGGCATGTAGAAAATAAGGAGATGACTGACAGCCAACATGTCTCATGTTCCAACTAAGAGCAGCTCTGGGAAGAAGAACTTGGGGTGTTGGTGGATGAGAAGTTTTTCATAAACCAGCAATGTGAGCTTGCTGCCCAGAAACCAAACATGTCCTGGGCTACATTGAAAGAGTAGCCAGCATGTCTAGGGAGGTGATTCTTCCCCTCTGCTCAGCTATCATGAGACCTCAACTGGAGCATTCAGTGCTGGGATCCCCAGCATAAGGACATAGACCTCCTGGAGTTGTCAAGGGGCAGCCATGAAGGTGGTCAGGGGGCTGAAGCACCCAGAAGTCAGGCTACAAAGCACCTAAGCAGTCAGTCAGCACCTATGAAGTCAGACTGAGAGAGCTGTTCTGCCGGGAGAAGAGAAGGCTCCAGGGAGAACTTATAGCATCTTCTACTACCTAAAGTGGGGCTACCTAAAGAGAGCTAGGGAGGGACTTTTCACAAGATCATGTAAAGATAGGACAAGGGGGCATATCTTTAGGCTGACAGAGTGTATCACATAGTTGTCAGGTGGCTAAGAACAAAGGTCATATCCACATGCCTTTTGAACACTCCCAGAGAGGCAATTCCACCTCTTCCCTGGGCAGCCTGTTCCAATGCCTGACTGCCCTTTCAGGGAAGAAATTATTCTTTATATACAATTTAAACACTCTGGCACAATTGAGGCAGCTTTTTGTTGTCCTGTCATTTGCCAGGGAGAAAATACTGGCCACCAGCTAGCCACAACCTCCTTAGAGGGAGTTGGAAAGGATGATAAGGTCCCCCTTGAGCTTCCTTTTCTCCAGGCTGAACAGCCCCAGATGCCTCAGCTGCTCCTTATCAGACTTGTGCTCCAGACCCTTCATCAGTTCCATTGCCCTTGTGCTGGATCCTTCCTGCCCTAGTTTGCTTTTTTCACCAATGCCAAGTATATGTATTCTTAGGAATCTGATTTGATACAAATGCATGTAGAGAGAAAAAATTTTTAGTTTCATTTTTCTTAAGGAATTTAGCTTGTCTGAGCATATACTCCTTTTTTTTGTTTTCTGCTTCAGTAGCTTTTCAAGTTCTGGATTCAATAACCTACATTTGACAAAGATGTAATATTAAAAGCACTTAATTTTGATGTTTCCTCAATGTCAGATCAATCATTTTTATTTAAATACAAATGAAAAATCAACCAGGAAATGGCTTAGCAGTGCCTCATTGCCTACTATTAGTATCATGCTGCAATACTTGCCAGTCTTTGCATTTATTGAAGGTGTAAGGCTCCAGACTTCAAAAATCAATCCACTTTCCAAGCAGTCAGGTCATTCTTCTCTAAAATATTAGGAACCAGTGAAGGAAAATACGACATTGCTTTCACCTACATTGAATTTATTTGCTTGTTTTTTGTATGTAACTTAAATGCTCATGGCTTGAGAATTGGACTGCACTGACCTAGTGTAGATTTTGAAACATTCTGATATATTTATATAGAGTGGAGTATCAGGCAATTAGCAAAGCCTCTTGCATTTTCAGAACTGAAGTGCTGAAGTGATTTGATTTTTATACAGTGCTTGTACATAAATATACATACACACACACACACACACACAGAGAGACATATATATATGTACCTATATATATGTATGTTCTTTTGCATACAGAACTTGCCTCCAGGTGCATTTAGAGTGAATTGTTTTAAAAGTATGTTTAGTTTATGACTTTGTTTAACAACACATCATTTAGAAAGGGAAAAGTGGTGTGGTGCTTCTCCTTTAAAATCAGAATGCTGAAATTATATGCCTGCAGAAAGTTAACACAGAAGCTGACAATAAATTACTTCTGTTATCCTGATAGTCTAATTAACTCAATCATTATATTAATCTATTTTAGGTTGCACTAAACTGCAAAAGCATAGAATAAAACTGTGCAAAATGCATGTCATGTCTATGGAATTCATAGGCAACCCCGACAAGGGGGAGAGAGAAATTATGCATCTGACTCCATCTTATCAGAAGGCTAATTAATTACTTTATTATACTATATTATTATATAATTTTTTACACTATATTACATTACATCTAAACTGAATCTGCCAAGCACTCAACTCTGCACACAACTGCACAACTGCACAGCAACTCGTGACTGTCAGCCAACACACACTTGGCCCTGATAGGCCAAGGAAACAAAACACCATCACTTTAGGTAAACAGTCTCCATATTGCACTCTACTTTAGCACAAACACAGGCACAGCAAATGAGATAAGAATTGTTTTTCCTTTCTCTGAGGTTCAGAGAATGTGAATCTCAGAAATATTCTTGGAAAGAATTGTGCCTTGCTTTTCTCTGTGAAGAGAAAATCAAGGCTACACATGTCTGTGGAGATTCACAAATCTCTCTTTCAAACCATGAAGACCTTTTGTTTTTCTACAAACAGTGCTAACCATACTTACCAGCCCAATCAGAACTGTATGATCCCCCTCACCAAGGGCTGACACCTTTTTCAAGCTTTTTTGCGAACCATATGCCTTAACCTGTGTAAAGGATGTTTTCCTTGAGTGCTGAATTAATTTTTCCTGATGGATGGCCAGCCTTCCCACCAACCGTAGAAAAGCCCTTTTCTGTTGGAGAACTTTGAATTGAGCGTCCTGCCTAAATCTTGGATGGGTTGAAACACCTGGATTCCAAGGGGCAGAGAGCTCCAAATATGTGTTAATTTACTGAGCATGGCATGACAAAAATCAAAAAGTTACCTTAAAAGATCTTAAAAGTAAGATGTGATAAGCCACATGTTGTTATGAATAAATGTGTGTTACGAAAGCTTCCTGAAGTTATTACAGACTAAATATATGCCATTCTATAACAAGGAATGCTCAAATCAAAATGTTAAATACCAAACAGCAAGAAAAAAAAATATTGGAGAAGGCTGTTCATTCATGATGAATCTTGTCATTATGCTATGTGCCAATGTATTTTTACAAAGTGAAAGAATGCCTTCTTTCTTTGCTGAATACTACTGGATGTGTGGTTTCTGTTTGTACATTCAGTCACGTCTTTAACTATTTGGTCATTCCCTAAGAAAATGAGAATAAATACACAAGAAAAAAAATTAGCAATGTATCTGCTATACATGTATTTTTTCCTCAAATAAGAGCTGGTTCAGTACAAACGAGAAATGAAGTATGGTCAGAGAAGCTCCTGTAAACAGTGCTTCACCTGGCTCTAAGAATAAAGCATAGGCTGAGCCAAGAAAAGAAATTCTGAATATTTGGGGGGTGGAGGTTCTTTCAGAGTCATCCAGCTCTTAGGAAATACAGTCATCACTGCTGTTATGTAATACTTGATTTGCACCCCCAAAACAGTTATAGTCAGTTTTCTGCACTTCGAAGTATCCTAAAAATATTAAATTCCACCTCTAGAAAGCATAACAGAAGGGAAATATTTAATTAAAGATAGAGAATTATCCTGATTATTCTCCAAATTATCCACAACTGGGAAACTATTCTGGGAACTGCAAATATTTAAGTGCAGATACAGTCTAAGGAGAATAAAGCAACAACAAATAGGTGGGGATAAAGCTCTGTTTAACAGAATCAAAGCAAAGAGCAATGTATCAGATATGTCATATAAAGTTAGATAGAAATATCAGTTTAGTTTTCTAATTAACTAATATTAATGAATATTAAAAAGAAAAAAGTAACAAAAATCCTCATCAGGGCAGCAAACATTATACTTTTAAAAAAAGCCAGTTGCACATAGAAAATTAGTAGTATCTACTTCAGAAAGTCTATTTTGTCTTTGTAAGCCTAGTAAGAGAAATAAGTGTCAACCAAACTTAGCTTATGTTTCACTGTGATATATTTGTTCAAAATACAGGGTTGAACATCTGTCTTAGCCTCTAAAGCATAAAAAATTGACCAAGTATCAGTCACCTATATTAATGCAAAGAATAAATATATTAGAGACATGTTTTGGTCTTTTTCAGGATTTATCTTGGGGGTAAAAAAACCCTAATTATTATGGAAAGTCATTACTGCTCTTATGCATGTTTTCAATCCACAAGTTTGAAACTGTGTTCTCAAAGGAAGAAGCCAGACATAACCACAACTCTCACATTGTGCAGCAACGGCCAAAGCAGCCAGGATGGTCCAGAACTACATTTGACAGTGAATATTTTACCATGCTTGGAAGTGATGCCTTGGAGTTTATGTGAGTATATAGGAATGTGCAATTTCATGACCCACCTTAATACCTTTTCATTTCTACAGTAGTCCTAGATCTTTATTTGAAGACATAATTTACTGTAACTTCAAATGCAAAAACCCTAAGAATATGGTAGATATTTCTAACATTTAGTATACAAACTAATTAAATCACAGCATATATACAAACATACTTTTCCTGGAATAATGTTGACAATAAAAAACAAAATTTGGATATGTCTTTTGTTGCTTCCTGCCTATTGAAAATTAAGCTTCAAATTGAGAAAAAAAGTATGGTGTATTTTCAGATGATATTCTGGTTCTTATTTTTTCCTTTGATCTCTTTCCAAATCAACTGGAAGTTATATTCTGAAAGGAATATTACAAATCCACCTTACCTTTTAAGAAATACCTTTTTCTCTTTGTCAATACAGTTGACTATTGGAAAAAAACTTGTGAAAAATTGTCATTAATGTTTGAGGTCTGTACAAGACAACCAAAAAAATTTTCTGTAGGCAGCCCAACTATAAAGAAATGATGTTATTAGAAGGAAAAGATGAACAAAAATGGGCAAAATCCCCCAAACATCATGGCATATCCCATTAGTTGTATTTCTTCTGACCAATCTCATCCTTCTTGTCTTCCTAAGTTATCCTAGTAATTCCTAAAATGTCTAGTTTTTATGATCACATGTATCTCACAAACATTCTAAAGATTGATTCTGACTCAGCAACTAACAATATCACACTAAGGGAAGTGATAAACAGCATATCCCCACCTTCCCCAAGCCACCCCTATAGAAGGGAAGTGCTTTCACATCCTGTGGCTGCTGCTCTAGGCTGTTTGGGGTTGAAGGAGGCACTGGCAGCTTTAATGGTGCTTAGCTGGCTGAGATTTCAATGGAAAGTTTTGCAGTAAATGTGTTCGTTTGTGTGAGCACTATAAAGTAGTGAATACTTAAACAGTAATAGAGAAAAATAATAAACTTCATCAAGATGAGGATAGTGTAATAAAGTTTAAAACAGAAAGAATGGCCATTACTGTGTGGAGTACCTTGCAACTTCTTCCCACCAGCCCATTTTTGAGTTTAAACTGATTTATCATGTATCCAACTCTGGCAGCATGGAGATAGATGGCCTCCTAAAGGCTACTGGGCAGCAGTGTCCCTGTGCTAAGTCTCTGGAGGATGCTGATGTGTAACCTTGCAAAGGAACAAAACCCCCAAGCCAACAACTTTACAATCTGGAACATGTTGCAACAAGCTCATATGATCCGTGCAGTACATGATTTAGGGAGGCACAACACTTGGTTGCATTACTGCACTATTTCATGTTCAATTTAGAAAGAAAAACAAAAAGATTCCAGCATTATTTATACAACTCTGCTGAAGATGGCCCCACAATTTCTGCAGGAGTTGCATGAAGGAGGAATTTTGTCACATGGTGTCCTACAGTTACAGCATTTTAGAAGTTTAGTTTGAAAGCCAAAAAGGAATGGAGGAGAAAGAGCAGATGTTCTGTTGACAGCAGAACAAGTAAGACATAGTTTCCTATCATTTTGATCCCTCTTCTTTGATTTCAAGTAATTTAATAAAGGAGAAGCACCATCTTTCACCTGGTGGCATTTATTAACCTATATTTCCCTTGAGAAAAGGTATGTTTAAATAAGTTGACTAATAATGTTAAGCAAACTGTGAAACTTCTCCAACAGAAGGCCATGAATTAGATGTCTTTCTTCTACCTGGTTACTCTTTTTTATTAACTCTGCAAGACCACAGCTTATTTATCATTGTTTTTCTGTAACATGTGATTGATATTTGCTAGTTATTTTAAAAGTTATAGAAGAGATATATGAGCATTCTTATTACTGAATTTTATTTTTCCTCATTAAATAAGGAATGGTGCTGAGATTTTTGAGAAAATATTGACCTCTGTCATGTCAAGATTTATTAAGTGCAGTGTCCTTCACCACCCAGAAGATAATATTGGAAACAAATACTCATAGAAATGTGTGCTATCAAGTATCACAACTATCCTCAACTCAAGTGGTCCTCAGATTATTAGGAAATGGCCTTAAGCAGGTATCACTAAGTTATGATAACATCCTAAACATTGTGTTTTTTTCTTTTCTTTTGGTGATGTTTCCTTTCTTCAGTCAGTGATCTACTGTCTCCTTAGCCCTTTCATCTCTTTCTTTCTTTTGTGAGGAAAAAGATGTCAACAAAGGGAAGGAAATTATCTCCTATTCTCCTCTCTGCTGGAAGTAACAGTGAGAGGATTGACTTCTACAGCTTTTTCCTTCACAGCATGCAAACTTCATCATAAGCAATCACATGCTTGTCAAGATGACCGTGTCTGCTCCATGACGGCCTTGCCAGCATTAGCAAGGTAAAAAACTCTTTTGGCTCTCCATGTGGTGGCAACAAGTAATATGGGTGTTTGACCTGCATACAGAAATTCACATTGTATCATTTTTTTCTTGCATTTGTAAGAAGTGGGTATAATTTTCCTGCTCATTGTTGTCATCACAGGAGGAAGCCATTCAAGTCTCTTCATTGCAGTAACATGCTGAAGATATGAATATTTGACTTCATAATTATTAGGACCAAGGTCTCCCTTTCAGAAAGGAAGCCAGTTTTGAGGTTTCTCTTTGATTTTGTGTTTCATAGCTTTCTTTATTTGATTGCTAGAAACCACCAGCAGAAACTTTGAAGCCCTAAGAGACAGAGAAAATGGACATGAAAAATCTTGTTCTTAAAGTAGTGCAGCAACTGAAAAGGAGCAGATGAGAATGAATATATAGATCTGGCAGACCAGGACCTCAGAGAATGGTGGGACAGCTAAATGACAGAGTTTTAAAATGATCAGGCATGGGCTTAGAAATTTATAATGAAGAAAAGTAAATTATGACACACTTTTATGAGGAGCTTATTGAGTGCTTTAGTGACGCAAGGATCTTATATGAGCAAGACTTGTATGATAAAGGTCTTGAAGGCCCTGCTCTATGTACTGACAAATGAGACTTCATATCAGACAGGCCCTAGAAAATTCTGAGTGGTGTAGAGTTACTAGTGATTCATGCCTGCTCTACTTTCAGGAGACATTTAAACCCTTTGGTGCCTTTCAGGTAAAGCTTTATTTTGATGCATATGAAGTGGATAAGAAATAATTTAACTATATACCAATAGTGAGAGAAGGTACCTCCAACAGCTTCTACAATACTTGCATGCCTGAATGACAATACTTTGTAAGGTATTGGAGGTTTGTGATAGAATTGCAGATTAAGATAATATTCACACTTCTGCATTTGAACTGTAGAGCAAAAACACCGAGACTGAATTATGGTGTTCCGTGGAGTATTTTTCTGCTTCCAGTTTCAGCAAAATTGTGCGTATTATGAGCTGTGGCTATTACCTTTTGTTTCATGCGTAGCTTATTGATGTCCTATAAACTAAAAATTCCCATCGCTTTGCCATTGATGATATTCTTTGATGTCAAGAAACAGAACACATAACTTGATGAAAATATATAGTAATTTTCTAGATAATATAATAATAATAATAATAATAATTTTCTAAATAATAATAAAAGTCATTAATGTATTGTTTCTCTTTTTAGCAGGTTTTATATGTTGTAAATTACACAACAGACTATTCACTTCCTAATGTGAGTGTTTTGTAGTAATAGAATTAGTGGTCATTCTAGAACTAACTTTGGATTTAAATATAATTCTTGTTAATATTTAAAGTAGGCTTAAACTGTTATTCCAGTTACATAAACACTAATCTAGAAGGGAAACATTTGAAAACTGCTATGAAATTACTAATTCAAATGACAGCTTTTTCTGCTTTAGGAACACATACATGATCTGTTACTGTCATTTACTTAATAGTATAGCAGAAATCTTCTGTGGAGGAAAGAGTGTAGTCGTGGCAATTGCATTTTTGGTATTTAGGATGCTGGAGAGCAATGATTCTGGACTTCAAACCAGAAAGAAGAACTTTACTTTCTTCTAGAAAGAAGAACCTTGCTTTTTAATTTCATCACAAAAGGTTTGTTAGGGGGTACTGCATCAAAACAATTTCTGAGATGAGAATGGATAGCTGTATTCTAGAACTGATTTCAGTGTTCAGACAAGGCAGCAAATTTCTGGCTAAATAATACATTTTTCAATAGAATAATTCTCTTTCCCTGTGTTTGAAGACAGCTTGCTTTTTTTGTGTGTGTTTTGTTTCTATCGCTGCTAATGCTTATCAATATGCTAACTGATATTCAGAGGTTAGCCCTTCCACCTTCGCACAATCTCAGAAGATTGATAATTGGAGTTTACTGAACCACAGCTCACATGGAGTGGGAATTCAGGCCTTTAATGGTACAGTTTAAATTTACCTTATTTGTCACTAATGCTGACAGAGCCAGTCTTATGTTTGTACAGCTCCTGAATTCACATCACCTGCCTCATGCTGCAGCATTTGAGGTCATGATGTTTCACAGCCAGTGCCATCAGGCAACCAATGAAGCGGATACCTAAGGAAATAAAAAATAATCCCTATTGAGCCAGCTGAGTTCCTGAATCCAACTGTTCCTTTTTTTGCAGAAACATGCTGGCAGAAGCAATAGAGCATGAGTTTGTATTGGTTTAAGATGAGTGTTAAAATAAGGCCTTCTGTTGTAAAGCAGTTCAAATGGCAAATAAAGGTACATATACTTAAGGTACATATACTTACAGTTTTAACCCAGGGATGCAGTGATATGAATTTCACACATATCAGGATTGTGTGTAAGAATCAAGCATGCAGTACTGAAATTCATTACCAGTTCCTGGATTTGTGTGACAAATGAAAAGCTACCAATAATTCTCTGAATGTATCCCGCCTCTGCAAAGCTTTTAGGACAACTTCTCCAGGACCAAAGCAATGGAAAGCAATGTGAAATTTGGACTCAAACTGTCATAATGGATAAACATAGCATTATCTTTTCTGGACTTGTATTATTTCTTTGGAAGAAATACAATATATTGGAAAGCATCCACAATAAATCGAAGGAATCTGAGTAAAGGACAACAGAATTGTTCTCAACACTCAGGATTGTTTTACTCATGCAGTTTATAAATGATCTGTCTAACTATCCAAAAATTATATAACTCTGTGAAATTGAATGAAATTAGATAATCTATCTTAAAACAACGTGAGTTGTTAACAAAAATAGGGGAAAAGAAAGTATACTTCAATAGCTGACAACTATTGATTAGAAAGGTATACATGATTATACATTATTAATTAGAAAGCTATACATTCAAACACAGGTTAGAACAGCTTTGCCTTTACTTTCCCTAATGTTGATAATGGCAAATGTAGCAGAAGGGAATATCAGTAAGTAGAAAAACACAGTCTAAACAGATGAGCAGATTATCAATAATTTTTAAAAGAAATAATCTATTGTTACTCTGTGCAGAGCTTTTCTGGACGTGTCTTTGTTCAGTAAGGCTATATGTCATAGTTATATTACATTTCTGCAGTGAATTATTTTAAATGTGTAATCTTGCAGCTCATCTGTGATTAAAACAAAGCAAAACCAAGTATTTGCTCATCATGGTTGGTGCACTTGCCCAAAGCCTCAGCAGAATTAAAGATTATGGAATCCAAATGATATTTCCTAGTGTATACCACTTGTCTGATCATTACTACAAAGATTTATCAATGGCATTTGGCTTCTTTTTATCACAATCTGTCTGTATGCATAAAGTTATTTATGTAATTCTCATTCATTTGCCAGTGAATATAAACCTGTTCCTCAAAAAAAAAAAAAGAAAGAAAAAAAAAGGGAAAAAAAAAGCTCTGTTAGTATATTTGCATTTATGCAGTGCCTCAGCAGACAGAGAATGATATCACAGTTTAAACAGTTCTCCCAAAGCAAGCCAACAATACAGCTCTTCCAGCAGAAGATACTTTACAATGTTTTAATTCTTCTTCATGGAGCAAAGCACAGTGGAGAGCCTGGCTGTCAAATCCCAGCACATCTTTCTGAGAATATTGCCTATTCTGACTTACATTTATGGTCTTAAATGCTGACGTAAAAGTCTTTCAGTTCTTTAAAACACTGGTATTTTATATACATATTGTATCAGCAAGAGTGTGAATATTTTGTTGGAATGGGAGGCAGGGAAGCTCAGAGGTACAGGGGAACAAGGTCTATGCCAACTAAGGAGAAATTCAATGCACCACGTTTACCAGGATTAACATAAGCCTGAATATTCCTATTCAGATATGCTTTTTTTAAGGTATTCATCACTAACATGTTAAACTGGAAACTTGTTACCTTCCTGATAGCAATAATGGGGAGCAATCTGATCTGAATTGAGAGAGGTCCTTAAAATGGTGCCTGTTAGAGCTGTTCATGCAAATGATGTTGACAGCAAAAACTAAATGCTTGGAAATGTGTCTGGATACAGTAAGAAAAGGAACTTGAGTAGATGTGGTGCAGAAGTGGCTTCTCCATGAATATAGACAGCTTATTTTCTCCAAAATCCTTTCTCCACCTTCTCCTCAAAATGATAGCTGCTTGTACTTTTTTGTTGAAACCTGGACATTTAATTTCATGATCACCTGGTGCTTGATAGCAGTCAAAAAATGCTATTTTGCAGAGATGTTTGCAAAACATATTTTGCAGAGATGTTTGCTAAGTAGTTATGTTATGTTACACTGTAAAACTGAGTAGGAAAGACTGATCTTTAGCACTCAAAGAGATTTTGCATCCTTCATCGCAAAAGACTTACGTGTCAAGAGTGCACTATTGATCAAAATATCAGCAGGCTTGCAGCACAGCAGCCATTTGACAATACAGAAAAAAAAATTACTTCTGTTTATGTAATGTAAATCTCCTTGTCAGGCTTCCAGTCTTCCTAGAGGTATACCTATAATCTCACTCTGGCAGAAAATAATAAGAACTTCTATGAATAAACTTACTGTCAGTAGCAATTATGCTCTGCATGGGCCATTGAATGTCAGATAGCATTCTGGCAGAAGCCAGGCTCCTACATCTTGATAACCTGACCAAACTGTGAAAGAAATAAAGTCTGGCCTTCAAGCCTAAACAACTGATGGGGGCCCAAGCTGTTTTCACTGCTGCTTTGTCACTCCACTGCCTTTGCACCAGTAGCACAAAAGCAGCAGCCCCTGTCCTGAGGCCCTGCTGCCCAGTCATGACTGCTGCACTCATCGTCCTTCTGCTTTTCTCATGTCTTCCCCACAAGGTCTCTCAGGACCACCTTGAAGTAGCAAACTGGTAGGATTACTGGCAGCTAACCTGTGCACTAGGCATGCCTTTGATTGGGTTTTGATGTCTTGGTTTTAGTCTTTTATAATTACAGTCCTTACTTCCAGTCTTTTTGTTAGCCTAGTCAGAGCAATTCCTGCAACAGTCACTTTTTAAGTAATATTTTCTAGACAAATCTACCTTAAAAAAAACCAAAAAAAAACCCCAAAAAAAGTATTTCCTTTGTACTAACACACAGAGATAATGAAATTTTCCAAAGCAATTATTTCTTTTTACACAGCATGATTTCATGTTTTGTCAAACCACACTTTTAAATCTTGCTGTGGCCACTTAGCAACATATTGGCATATCTCAGGTTGCTCAAAGTCAGCAGACAAATGGAAATCTCACTATCAGCCTTGGAGCCAGAATGTCCTCTGGGTCTCACAAATGTTATGAAATGCAATCCTGCCACAATATCATGTGGCATATATTTTCTGTAATGACTGTCCTAGGCATAAGGCATTTTTAGCCTATCTCTCAAAAGTGCACACCACAACCTGCACTGAGTCAGGTGATAACCTCTGAAAATGCTGATTGTCTTCCTGATGCTCTCATTCTGCAAGAGAAAAGTAGCTCCTATCCTCTCAATATATATTAGATAGTTCCACCAATATAATGAATATAGCATTCATGTTTCTAGCAGCAAGTCATGTTAAGAAAGAGAAATGGCATTAAAAAGAGTAAAACCAGACAGATTTCTTGGAACTTTGCCCAAGAGCTATGACAGATTTTGTGGTGCTGCGCTATACAATATGCCAAGTCTAAAATACAGGGAAAAGACAATCCACAGGATACTGCTTCACATGCTCTCCTATGAGGTATAAGGATGCCTTCACCCAAAGCCATATATCTTTTGCTATAGTGTTTTTCTACCTGCTCTGATTACAACTTATTGGAAGACCTGTACTAGCTTCACTGTGTCTGCTGATAAAACCTCCTAGACAGTAGACAAGCATTTCTTAGACAGAAGTAGATGTGTATGATCCAAGCAGCAATGTAAAATGATTCTTTTATATTCTTTCTATTTTTCATCAGCATTAAAAATCAGCTGACAGAAAGCAAAAGATGAAACTGATAGGTTATTGATAATTTTCCTTGATTTTTTTCGTTTGCTTTGCAATATTCATTCTGGGAGCAAGACAGATAAATCTCACTGTCTGATGGGCCTAAACAGTTGGTGAGTTTGACTTGATAAAAATCTTTCTGTTAAAAGAAAACATATTTATCTACTTATTTCAGTGTTTAAGGAAGCCAATAGAGATGTATGTGTTAGCATAACTCTTTTTCTATAAAGTTGGTGCTTTGAATCAGCAAAAGTGTCATTTGAGGAAATTGATATAGTAAGCAAGAACATGCTATTTTTTAAGGTTTGAAGAGGCTGTAGAAATAGATGAGTGTATCACATTTATGTTCAGAGACAAACAACAATCTACTATACCTGCACCTTCACTGTAATAGAATTATTCAGTATTGATATTAAACTCTCGTACTCCTGAATTCTGAAAACTAAGCTGTGCTTCAAAAGGTCAGCAGAAATGGCGCTGTCTTGCAAGTCAGACCTTTGGATGTGATCCAGATGCACTAACTTTATAAGATGATAAATAATATCTTAGCATACTGCATTGACCTGTGTTGCTTTTGAATGTTTTCTGACTTGTGCCTAATGATTTTACTTTATCTTGATCATCTGTTTTTCTTTTTTGTTCAGTCATCTAGTACCATTTACCAAGAGCGTAGATAATAAAGAAAGGCCTGTTCAGTACTGGCTAAGTAAGCTGGACTTTCACAGACAGATGTCAGAGAGATACAACCCTCCATCAGATCTCATAAGTCTGAAGTAAATAAACAGGTATTTGACTAGCTGATCCACTAACACAGAAATCTGCTACTTGCCTCCTGTTTTAATCTTGTTAACTTAATAAAAAAGTAGAAGCAAGGAAGGATTTAGCTGAAATTTTCTTGAAACTAGATTCTTGCTAACAGTTGTTGTACTGTTGTTTATAATGAATATATTCACACTGAATTTATTATGGGTAACAAAAAATGGATAGAGTTAAATTTTAGCTATTAATTTAAAATTTTGAAGGATTACATTTTTTCTTGGTTTTTTTATGAGTGTCATATCATCATGCATTCCTAGAATAAGCTCTCTCATTTTTTGAAATCTATGACATAACTTATTAATCTAAACACACATGATTTTGAAAAAATTGATAACATCAAACTGGATACTAAAGGTTTAAATGTCTTTAATTTTACCAGAGTAAGCTTCTGGTATACACTATCATTGGCAGTGCTGGCTGTAGTAGTTTGGCCAGCTTAAGTCACTCAGACCATTTAGAGAGTCCTTTTCATCAGCCATAGGAGGATGTGATCAGCAGCCCACTCATGCATTTCTCCTACAGAAATTATCATAAAAAAGGACAATATAATATTTTCTTTTTTTTCCTCCCCCCTGCCATCTTAGAAGTCAGTTCTGTCAAATATACCTTCATGACCACAGAAGTTTTTTTCCAGAGTCAGGTTCAAAATCCAAAGAAGTGCATGGAAACTTCTCAGAAGAACTTTTTTCCAGACATTTATTCCATTTGTTACCTAATTCTCTTCTCTTTAGCCGTGCTCTACTTTAGCACTAAACAAGACTTGAGTTATGTAGGCCAAGACAGACATCTTTGATGCATATAATAAGAGTTTCAGTTCTGGTTAGGCCTATTCTTTTCTAATAGGAAAGACGAGCATTGTGTAAAGTGAGAGGAAGAATGATGGAGCAGTGCTTATTGAACAACATGAGATACACAGAATTAGAATAAATCCAATTAGGACTGCATAAATGTTGATGCTTAACACTTTCTTCTCCTTATCAACAGCATATCCTGGTTTCTGTGGGCAATAGCAAAAGCAATAGTTGTTATATCTGTAGCTGTCATAAATGCTACAATACCATGTAATATGTTGAAGACAGAAAAATACAATTAAATCTTTATTAAATGCTAACCTTACAAAAACAACAGTATATTCTAGCAATCAATAAAAAATTGATTAGACATATGGTCCAAGTCTCTCAAGTATGCGACTTCCTCTTCAGTTGAAGGAAAGAGAGTCATCAGGAAGGAAGGTTTCTTGGAGAGGCAGAAACCGATTTCCATCTCTTCTCTGGAGGTCAGGTGCTTCTCCATCCAGAACCCTGTGCTCAGGTTTAGCTTTTGTTTTATTCAAGATTCACACTTGATTTCTTTCCCCTTTTATGTAGAGCTCTCATTCTAAAACTGTGTTTTTAAATAGCTCTACTTAATCCACTCTGTATTTTCTAAAGTGTATTAGCAATCTAAAGCATGTCATGTCAAAATAACATACTGTTCTAAGGCTCTTACAATACTAGTCCTCATTTATTCACAGCATTCTTTTATATCCCTTGATACCATTCACTATCAAATTTGATTTATCTTGCCTTTTTCCCCTGGACATGTCCAGTATTTTTAGGAACACTTCCCAAAAGCTGGATTCTGTAGTGTTTGGTAATAAACTTCTATTATTTTTTCTGGCACAGATTTGGCATATTTCTATTGGTATATTTCACTTTCTAAATAATTCACTGGCATAACTGAGCAACTTCCAGGGAACATTTCCTTTCAGTATTCCATCTGAGAGCAAGCCATTTTGGCATTTTTTTACTTTCTTCACATTCCTTCTGTGATTTCACACCATGCAGGCTGTGCTTTAACACCTTAGTGCTTATAGACCACAGAAAAGCAGTCCTTTTCTCCAAGACATGTATGTCAAAAGGTATAGACCACGGAACAACATGTGAACATAGTCCTTCTTATCCCTGAGAAACTAGACCAGGATCAAGGCTATTCAGCTCTAAGTTCTCCTTTTTACCAAGAAGTTTCCAGTTAAGTGGAAGTGGTGGAGTTTCAGAGCATGTGTAGACCCAAAAAAAGAAAAAAGAAACTCCAGATAGCTTATGTCTAGGTCTGGGATCAGAACTGTGTATCCATCACAGATCAGCATAAGTATCTGCAGTAAGCACTGCTAAACTGGATTGTGCAAACTCTCCCAAATGATAAGCAAAGCCTGGAAATCAAGGGATTGCAGTTTAGGAGTCTTTTCTCCAACTCCAAGGTAACATCTTCCAGTGAGATCACAACAGCAATGGATGGAGGTTGCTGCTGTTTTTGCCGATACCATAAGACTCAGTGCTGAATTCCAGTCCATGGGATCCCCCAGATCAAAGAAAAGTGAGTCTTCCGAAGTGATATTCTGAGAGATTTTCTTCTCAATGCCTCCCAGAGCAACTGAAGCAGCCAAAAGCACCATCTGCTGCAAGATAGCTCCTAGGCTGAGCTAGACCACACCTAACACCACACCTCACCTGGCACAATTAACTTGTCTACCCAATGAGAATGACGGTGGCAAGCCGTTCATGTGGCTGTGTGGGCCCTCACACTCAATGAGCCTCCTCTTCTCCAGCCCCTCTCAACAGATGACACAGGAGCACTCCTGGAGAGTGATGCTGGATATTCCATCCATAGCGCAAGGTTCCTCTCTTGCAGACGTCTCTGAAAGTGACTCAGGGCTGACAGGTGAAAAAAAAATTAGAAGTGTTATCTGTTTTACATGATGTGTTGAAATTTATCCAGTGCAGCAGTTTTTTTCTCTCTGTAACCCCTTTTAACTATTCACAATGGGTTTTTAGCTCAGGCTCAAGGCTACTACCTACAAAACTAGCATCTTTCTCAGCCTTCCTCTCTTCACCCCAATGGTGCTTCCCACACCTCCAACCTCTGCCTCACCTTCCAGACAGCCTTATCAGGTGGGTTGAATGGTGCAAAATCATCAGCAATGATGCAAGTCAGCACACCTCTATTTTTTCTGAAAACCATGCTTCACTTTGCAGCCTTCCCCTAACAGCACCATTTAGATGTTTGGGTCAAATCATGGCCAGCAAATGAGCACAGGGAGGCTCCCACAGCTTCAGCCACCCTTTCCCTGCTCCCTTTGCCTTGCTGCCTCTCTCCCTGCAGCCTTGCCAGCAGCCTGCCCGCATCAGGCACATGTCAATCAAAATGCATGGCCCAGAATAGTTCTTGTGCTGGGAATTACTCAGATAGTCTGGATCATCCCATCTTTACTATGACCTCATAGGGTCAGTGCTGCTGCATGTTCCTGAGGGATGTGATACAACTGGGCCTCTTCCATCAAGTGTTGCAAGTGTAAGAAGACCAGGATTAATGTACAGCAGCTTCTGGCTGTTCAGTATTGAAGTTTTATAACTTTTAATTTGACTTTTATACAAATTTTTATGCCCTTTTATTTTCTGGTTTATATTAGCATACATTTTGCTTGGCAATTTATTTATGTCATGAAACAAAATAAACATGTCTAATATTTAGTTTAATACTATTTGTTTCCATATTTTTAAAAAATTGTTCAAATTAAATAAAATACAATTAAAAGGTCATCTTTATTTAAAATTTTATGGTAAAAGGGTTTAAATTTTAAGGTAAAAAAGAAGTATAAAAATGAAAATTAGTAAAATAAACTATGACAGAATTAACATCCCCTTGAATTAAACTTTCTATTTCACCAGCCAGATACATTATTGTTTTTTCAAATTCAAGAAGGCTATCTGTGAATTTTTTTAATTTACTGTTATTTTATTATTATTCTGTAAGAAATTGGCACCAAACATTCCATTTGGATTTTTGAGTGCTATACTAACCTCAAACTATCTCTCAGAAAAGCTTTTTTTTTTGTTAATTTAAAAGCTTTTTGAATTTCAAAATGTATCCTTCTTCCCTTCTTTTAGTATTTCTGATGAATCTGTAAAGATGTTTCCTCAACATCTTTCTCTCAATTCCTTGAATATCTATGAAGGTGTCAATGCATTAAGGTTCAACAGTCATATCTCAGTGCTTTCTGTACTGGAGCCTCTTGCAGATCCACTCTATACAAGTTTGCCTGTATATCTTATTTTTCTAGACAATTCATCAGGCCCACAAGGAGATATCCAAAATCTCTGATAGGTCACCATGGAGCAAGTCTGGAGGTTTTAGCTAAATTGTGAATTCAGGCAAAATCTTAAGTCATAAAAGAACACTTTACCTGGATTTACATTACTCTGAACCCCTGCCACAGCAAATCTGTGTTCTAGACTCATATGCTCATCTAATAAATATCAGTGTGCGTGGAGAAGCTAATCAAGCTGAAAAGTATTCTGAAAAATGTATCCAGAATAAAAAAAAAGTTTTTGCAAACACTTACCCTTTCACCTCTCCCTCATTGTTTCTTTTTCTTTATGTCTGTCACTTGTGCAAGTTCATCCATCACCTCCATTGGCCCCACGGATCATCCTGAGTTGTTCCCTATGGGCTAGGGGATGTTTCCTCCCAGGACATGCTCACCCCAGGTCATCAGGTACCTCCCTGCTGCAGAGACTTCCACTGTTTCAGACACTCTGGTTGGGCTATAAATATTACTCTCTTTTCTGAGGATGAGAAGCAATTTTCCCAAATTTTCTGCACTGAGTAGAAGAGTTAAAAGCTTGTGGGCTCCTTTCCTGTGGAGTTACAGCCAGTTCCCTTAGAGATGGTGTGCTGGGTCATTTTTTTTCAGGATCAGGTCAAAGAATGCTCTGGCACTGTGCACATTCATGAAAAGCTGCTCACCTCCTCTTTGCAGTCAAGCATCAGAAACCTGGCAAATAAAATGGGACAGATTTCTTACCTGCCCTTATCACTAACTTTTGAAGCAGACAAATACACAAATTAAATCTCCTTGCCATTCTGAGTGTGCTCCAGGCATAGTATCAGTCAGGATCTGGGACTTTCTGTATCTTTATATAATATGTCTTATGTTATCAATATCAATACTATTCATTATGTTTTACACCAGGGAGGGAGACTGCATCAGACGGAAGTAAACTATCTTGATGATGGCCAAGAAAAATGGAAATCCCCAAGGAATGGAGGGTGCAGCAGTCAGTTTGACCATATAACTGCAAAGATACACAAAGAAAACACAAAGATAACAAAGAAAAACCCTTGGGATTTTTTTCTTCTGTTAGAAAAAGAGACTAATTTGGTTTTGTTCCTATGTTTCTTCAAAGAATAATTAATTTCCTATCCTGGCTATTTTTAGCACATTTCACTGTATTTAAATAAACCAAAATATCCTAGAATGTCATTAACGCCAGAAGAAGATAAAAAGTCTCATTTTAGTTTCTTCAATTAATTGAAATATGGCAGGACTGAATTTAGAAAGAAATAATTACAGCTAATGTTTTTAACTCTTGGCCTGGTAATAAAGTAAAAGCAGAACAACTTGAATGCTTTATTTTAATGCAACTAAGCTTATATTCTATTTGTTTAAATCCCTGCTACTCTTTCAATTAATTTAAATAGCAGTGATTGACATAGAACATTTATTTTATTGAAATTATACAAGTTTGACAATATTTTTTTTTTATTTGAGCAGCTAGGAGAAATGAAGGATAGACATTTCTTTCACAGATGGAAAGAAATGGGTCAAATGTTTTGTTTTACTTGATAATTTAAATATGACTTGTAGACAGCCCAGCAGTAGTACTAATACTTAGTAGCAGTAGTACTAATAATACTTAGCAGTAGTACTAATACTTGACTCCTCTGTACTAGAAAGGGTGTATTATTTAATCGGGAAGTGCAGCATTGTGGTGTATTCTCTGGTGCTGTGCTACACCCATCTTTTTGGTGCACAAAGAATCCTGCCCAGAAGCTGGAGGAGGGGCTGGGAGCACAGTTGTCCTCTGTGGCCTGGGGCAGTGGGATGTGTTTTCGTAGGCAGCAGCATCTCCCACACCTCGCTCCTGGCTGCCTGCTTTCTCCTGCACACCCCACCTGCTGCCAGCTGCAGCACTCCTCAGCTCCTGCGATGCCAGCTCGACTGCCTGAACTCAGCAAAACAGGTGAAAACTTTGCTGCTGGGCTAGTGAGCTGAGGCATTCTGGGCATTTCCGAGGCCAGAGCCTGAACAAGGGAGGGAAATCATATGGCTGGGAAAATGGGCATGGAATGCAAGGGCAGGAGGAGACAGAGGAAGCGGAGGGATCCTTTCAACTCCCTTGACTTTGCTGTGGGAGACAGACATGCCAGCTGAACGGCAGTTGTGTTTCCTTGTGTTTGTTAAACAAATGAGCTGTCCTCTGACCCTCTCTGCCATTGACAGATACACATATAAATAAAATATTCTTTAATTGGTCATTCGTAATTTGTGCGGGTGGATATGTCGTGAACAGCAAAGTGAGACCTGGTTCATGTCTAGGATTCCTAAGAGCTGCAATATAAATAGCAACCATTGCCAGGCACAGTGAATTTTACTGCCAAACATACAGACTGTAGAATCAGGAGTGGCACAGCAAATCTGATGGGGAAACTACAAATATTCCTGCCCATTGTTAGCTCAAGCTATTTAATCATCTTTGCAGGATCAAGCCCTTAATGCTCATTTGAGAGCAAGCCAATCTCTTGGTACTGCTGGAAGAAATCACAGAGTTTCAAATGAATCTGTAAATTGGTCTAATGGGTAAAAGAAAACAGAATGGGTAACAAAGATCTTAGACCTGATGCTTCCTGTTAATACATCATTTTTTGACTCCTGTTCCTCATTTGTTTTCAGAAGAACTGAGGAGACTTGTAAGTAAGCAAGTAAAATTGCAAAAGTACAGCCTTAATTACTGTCAATCACAATTAAATTGTTCCAAATTCTGAAGCTTATATGATTTTAGCCCAAAGAAACTGTTTCTAGTGCCCCATTTCATTATCTTACATTTTTTCCTTCTAAACCGAATGAGCTACTTTATCAGCCTCGAAACCTTAATCCAATGCAATAATTTTAAGATGGTTCTCTCCTCTTCTATTTACCAGTCCAGTCCAATTTAGCATTATCAGCAAATTTATGTATGTTTGAAATTACACACTCCCTTCAAGGTCATTTATGTCCACAAAGAAACCTGCAATAAAAGAATATTAATGAGACAGAATGAAAGCAATTAAATTAACTCACAGTTGAAATGTACCTTGTACCTCCTGTGAAACAGAAGCACTGTACAGTACTTTATAGAGCTGCTCAGGTGGCACCTTGTTGTGATTATTTTAAAAAGGCTTATGGTACATTTCAGTCTTGTTTGTGATTTTCCTTTCTTTTATTGCATTATTTCATGACCTGTAGCCTAGCTTTAGTAATTCAACAATAAATTAATGTCCTTCCCTGGTTGGTTTTCAAGCAAGAATGCCTGTGGAATCTCTTCCTGAGTGCTTGCCATTGGGAGAACCTGATTATATAACTCTTGTGCAATGGCAACAAAAGCTTCAATCTCAAAAAAACCTCCTCTGTCCACCTCAATGCATTTCTTTTCTTGTTCCTGCATGGTAGACATGAAAGGGAAAAGGAGTGGAAATTGGCCAAGCTGCAGGGAGAAACGATCAATATGAAAAGACTTTCAGGGAGACAAATGTCATTAAAGATAGCAATTTTTCACCTAATCCACAGTGTGTCACCATGTTTGGAAAGCGTCTTGAATAATGGATCCCAACATGAGCCGTGTTTCTATGGAAAAATAAGGCTTCTGTGCAGTGGACAGAAGTCCAGAGAAACAGATGCAATGTTTCATTCCTGAAATGACTGGCCTGTTTGGGCTTTAAGTATCTTACTAATTTTAAGTAATTTAGAAAAAAATAAGTGATAATGTGTTGAAAAATTTTTCACTGAAAATAAACTTTACCCCTAAAGGTCTTCCCTTCAAAGCAGCTTTTACAGAGTTTTTTTCAGAACAACTGTCAAAAAAACAACAAAACAAAACAAAAGAACCAAAAACAAAACCACAAACAAAACAAAACAAATAAACAAACAAAACCCAGAAAAAACAAACCACACCCACAAAAAAAAAAAGCCCATGCATTCAAATGTCCACCTCTTAATTCTTTGAATTTACTTGTTTTTGATGCTGTGAAAATGAACTTCTAAACATACTGCCGCATGCCAAGTGGCCTCCAGCAGCTCCCTTCACGTCTGCACCCACCTGCAGGTTGGGAAACCCTTCCCCATCTTCAGCAAGCTCAGACTCCTTCCTGCCCACCAAAGATGCTGCCAGGCACACGAGAGGTGCCCAGCACAGGTCTGCTGCCTGCACACAGCCTCAGGGCCTCTCTCTAGAGACAGCCTGGACCTCTCTTTCCTTGTGCACCATGCCTTTAATTCAAATTGTTCTACCTCTCTGCCTTGCATTACGATTTTTCCTGAGTATGATGCTGTTCTGAAGAATGGAACCAAATGCTTTTGTGAAATAGGGCTAGAGTTTTGGGGTTTTTTTCTCTAAATCAGCAAATTAAAGAGTTCAAGCGTAACAGTGACACACCTTTATTTCCCCCTACAGGAATTCATAATGAATTTTCATCAATAAATTATAGCTCTATAAAGCTTTCTAATTATTTTCTTTTGGTTTTCCCAAACATTAAAAGCACAGTGCACACAAATTCCATGTGGTTCCTCCACAGAGAAAAAAAGAAGTGAGAAAGATGATTTGCCTTGATTTTCCCTTCTTTCTGGAGGGCACACAAAAGAGACAATATCAGCCTTTAAATTCAGGAGACACAAAATACCCTGAATTAGTGATCAAGTGTACAAAAATAATAAAATTATTTAAATCAATCAATGTGTTCATAAGATATAACACTCCTTCCTAAGTGGGCCTTAGATAATCCCAAAGAATAAAGACTAGAAAATAAAAGCAATCACCTGGCAACTTGAAGTCAGAACCCATGTAGAGTTTATGATGGCAAACATATTTTTTATACTTTTTCTAAAATACAAAACTATCTTAATTCTTTTTTTTTTTTTTTGCATAAACATTATAGCTATCTTTTCAGGAAAAAAGACACATTTTTATAATTAATCTTTATATAGTTTTCCTATGTTTACAAAATGAGTCTCATTTTGTTTTTCCTATTCCTATTTCCTATTAGTTGACTCCTAAAGTACTTTAAAAATTCAATTGCTTTATAAGAAATAAATGAACAAATGCAAGGATTGTTGGAATATTTTTTTACACTTTTGTTACTAAAATTAGGCTAATGCTTGCATGGAGTCCAATATTTTTTAAATTCAAATGACTTTGCATCCCAGGACATTTTAAAGATGGCATTTACAATGTTTCTCTTACTGCACAGAAGGAACATGAAAGATAGTAAGGGACTTAATTTGTTTAAGATGCTCTTCAAAAATGTGGTTCAGATATTAGCCTGTGTAGCACAGTTCTCAGAAATTTGAGAATTATCTGCCTTTGTTTCTTACACTTTCTCTTGTCAGACACTTAGAAATATTCATATTTTAATTCAATGACTGTAGATAGTCACTAAATAGATGTGCAATAAACTTTAACCTATGCAACAATTTTCCTCTATACTCTCCAGTTACTCAATTTATTCACATTGATTTTTTAAATTATTCAGCTTGTTCTTATATGCAGTAATTTGTTGAATCAATTTAGGCTTAATTTTCTATTACAGTCCCATAAATCTTCTATGTGCTGCTATGCTTTAGTGATATTGACTCTGAGCAAACAATTCAGGGGCTTCAGACATTTTTTAACATTCATCACATTAAACATGTTTAAAATTTTCCCCCACAGATCCTTGTTTCTGAGAACTGAAATATAGGCACTAACCTATTTAGGACTCATACTATTTCTTTCATTTCAAATATTGATGCAAGTGATACAGGCACCTAGAAGAAGTGAGAGAAAATTAAACTAATTGCTCTCAGTATATCACATGCCATGGTTCTCTTGTTTCTGTGCTCAGTTTCCTCTCTCTTACTAGAAAAACAGTAAGAAGGATATTTCAAACAATCCTTCTAATTGTTGAATACAGTTCATAATTCATCCTGATGGATTACAACAATAAAGAAGAAAATACTTTGATCCCAAAGTACAATCTCTTCTCTGATCCCTTTAATTCCAAGCAGTTTGCTCTTCCCTGGAAAGTCCACACATTTTTCCTTTGTTTGGATAATGCTGGCCTATGCAAAGCTCCATGAAGTCAGAAGTAGCACTCTTTACAGGCTAATAGAGTCATAAGAGCTCCAAATTTGTGGATTCTGACTGTTAACAACTGTATTCTGTAGGTGCTGAAAACACGTTTGCCTCAGAAAGGTATTTCCATGGTTTATAGATGAGTAACGAGATGATTGGCTCTCGCAATTAAGGGATGACTATTACGTGTATGTTAAAAGAAGTTCTATTGATGTATAGTTATGTTATTGTGATTTGTTGTTTGGACACCCTCCGCTCTCCCCACAGTCCCCTTTCCTCCTGCCCCATATGGCTACCAAGAGACGGCCTTGGTAGTCAGCACATGTAGAAGGAAGGGATGTACCTGTGCCCCTTGCATGGGGCATTTTGGGAATGGGAAAAGCTTGTTGCTAGGGGGCACAACACCTGGCATGGCAACACCTGACCTCCAATCAGGTTGCAAGAAAGCAGCCTCCACCGATAAAAGACAAAGAGCTGACTGACAGACTTTGGGAGGGGCCAGGGCTGGCTGAGACAACCCCCCCAGGAGTATAAAAGGTGGAGCAGCCCTTTTGTAAATGAGCTTGTGGCTGCTGGGTCACCAACTCCCAGCGTCTGCTGTCCTTTTTCCTCATTCAGCCTTGGTTGTATTTTGTTAAGATTTTTAATAAACCTTTGAAATTTTTTTAAGTGACCATCATTTCTCACAGATACATCATTGTTACATGGAGAGACAGCTGTGGGAATGCCTGCAGTTTGACCGCAAGACTGTGCATCTGTGGGAAGAGACTTTAAACTACCAAAGCAGACTGTGCTGCCCAAATCATCTTGTCTGAGAACACCATGAGCTAGGTAGCCAGTGGAATCCATTCCACAGTTTACAACAGTGAACACCTTTTTTTTTCACCAAACCTGAGCTCTGACTCCTGTAAAGTGTGTAAAGTGAGAAAACCAGAGTGCATTTATTCTGACCACAGCTGAGTCTTCTTGGCTACATCTTTCCAGGAATCTGAACCTTTTTTTCTTTTTTTTTTTTTTTAAGTTCTTACTTTTCTTCAAGAGCATGGAATTTCAGCAATCTTAAAAAGTAGTGGCATGTGAATGCTCAGGAAAAAATTGTGATCTTCTGCATAGAATGCTACTTTTGAGTTCACAGACAGGCAAAAACTTAATCAGCAGTTTTGGGGCTCAAGGAAGATTAGACTTCTTCCTAATTTTGAGTTCAGCTGCTGGGTAAAGACAAGCACTGATTGAAGCCCATGAAGAATTCATAAGCATATTAAGAAAAAGATAATTATAAGCTTCCTTTTTGGTTCTTCTCTTTCTAACTGAGAATTCAAAATTCTCCAAATGTCATGTAAACAGTAGGAGAGTGATCTCCATATACTGCACTTCCCTGAGCTATACATCTCAAATTTATGTATACAGACGCTCAAAAGTCCTGTCCATATGAAGATGGGGGGGGGGGGGTGGGGAGGGAGGGAGAGATGAAACTGTTTGGTTTTATGTATTTAATTATGTTTCTAATAACAATGAATATTTAGATCAAACCACAAGTACATTTAAGTGTTAGGAATTTTTCCAATCATTTTTTGAAGAAAAAGTGAAGATTTTTGTTCTGCACAATACTGTGTTGAAGTATGTTCACACTAGATAAAGGAGGACTTCCAAGTGCTTATTCTGTCTCCATGAAAACTGAACATATATTCTGACCTTTAGTTTCCTACCCGTTAAATGTGTGCAGTACCTCTTTCCTATTTTATGATAGATTGCCTCCTTTAAGGGCTTGTGGTGCCAGAACTTTATTGTCCCTATGAACATTGATTCCTTGTGAGACCCTCAGTGTTTTAGGAGGTGTGACTTGTATTTACAAACTTGGGTTGATTCTTCCTCAATGTCTTGGCCAAGCACAATACATGTGCCAACTGATTTTATTCTTTTATTCTAATTTTATTCTTTAATTTTATTCTTTTTTCTTTAAACTCTTCATTCCTTCTATTTTGTGCATTTTAGTATGTCATTACCTGTCCTGTTTAGGTATGTAGACTTTCTTATGGGATTCCTAAAAGGTTTTTTTTGGGGGGAAGGGAGAGGTGGTAAATGTTTGCTCTGTGCCACCATTATGGTGACCATTAATTGTTTGTGTCATTTACAAATAATTTTTTTTGTAATCATCTCTTTAAAAATCTCATTTTCATGCAAACTTAGGATGAGATAAGACATTCTGCCTTTGTAGATCCTGCAAAAAATACCAAGTGCCTGTACCCTGCAATACTCCAGGGACATTGTACAGCAAACATCATGAACAAATACTTGGTTCAGGACCAGCTGAGGTGTTGCTTCTCCTGTTGACACTTCCTAATTTCTCCTCAAAGCAAGCACTTCTGGTATCTGAGGGTTTAGTCTCAGCTTGCTGATAGAACATCTGTTCAGACTACACAGGGGTAATTGCTGTCTCCCATAACCATTGTGTTTCCTTGCCCTCTCGGCCTCTGTGCTGGCATTCAGGATGTCAATCACCTGCCAGGATGATTGTCATGTTCTCATTTCCACACTGGGCAGGTTTACCAAGCGCTGTGAGAGGGATTGTTGCCATGTCACTGGCTACAGAGCTGATAGCCTGGGCACGGCTTCACAGGGGCTGTCCTGAGTGTTTTCACAGAACTGCTCATTGTTAGAAGTGCTTTCTTTGAGAACAAGACGTGATAAAGAGGAGAGCATACAGCACGGAACAAGACTGACTTTTCTAGTCAGCCTGCCAAGGAGGGGCTGTGCTGCTGTCCCTGCAGTGCTGCTATTGAACCTGTGCTCTTGAGACTGTTATTTTTAAAAGCACATCTGGTGGGTCTTCCTCTTGTGTGCTGGTTTTGTTTTAATAGTTTCATATGACTTCTGCAAGACTAAATACGTGTATGCAAATTTGTGTTACTTAGTTTGAGAACCAGCACACATTCAAAAATTCTTAAGGGCGTCATAATGACTGATTATAAAAAATAAAAAGGGTGAAAATAAGGCTAAACTAAAAATACTTAATGGCTCATGCAGAAGAAGTATGGAATAATTCCTCTGACTCGGTTTAATATTGCTGTAATGATTGGGGGTGGCGGGGGGAGGGAAGTAAAATACAGCTACCCAGAAACTTGAACAAGGGCTTAATCTTGTTCCCTATATCTACTATACTTTCAAGAGTGAACAAAGTTCGTTAACAAAAATATCTGATTATAAGTATCCATCAAATATAGAGTTTGTATTGCCAGGTTCAGATACAGACATAAATACAGACAGATATATAGATACACATACAGATAGGTATCATAAAGAAATAGATCTACTAATTTAGTTTCATAAAATTGACTTATAAAACCATTAATTTCTTTTGCTATTACTAATTAGATGCCATAGCCATAGTTACAATCCATGTACACAAATATATTCACATTTATACCTCAAATCAGGTCCAAGGAGAGTAAATTAGTCAAGGAACTAAAAAATATTATTTATACCAGTACCTTGACTAGGGACCCCATACTTTGTTTCTGCTAGGAAAACACACAGGGGCCTTGATTTTTTCTAAATTGTATGGGAGGAGGTGCACATTTTATAGCTACATTTTTAACTAGACACACAAAAATTTGTGTCCTTAGGAAACAGTCTTTGTTTGGTTTTGAATGACTGTACATGAATAATTTTATTTATTATTTAAAAAATGAAGAATTGTATAATTGTTTTTATTCCTTTTTAAGCATGATTTATATTGAGACTGTGCTGAGGTATTCAGATATTTGTAATTCCATAAATTAAAACTAAAACATTTGGGCCTAAAATGGTTACTGTTTAAAAAACCCCAAAACTTAGGGATAAAATGTAATTCAAAAATAAATTTCCATTCAAAATTTGAGACAAAACCATTAAACCATTAAACCACATTGTTTCTATTCAAAATCTATTGCATTTAAGCCAGTAAATAACTCCAGAAAACTGAAAAGTGAAAGCAAACAAAATCAAACAAAATCCTAAAATATAACCTGAAATATTTGTGTACATTGTCTTATCCTCTGTCTTTACAGGAGGAATATATTTCTTGTATTTTTGCTGAATACATAAAAGATGTTACATTTCAATACAAAACAATCATCTACTTTTCAGGTTTTATTTTTAATGCATTACATTATTGAAACTTAGGACAGAAATAATGTGGTAGTCATGTCAAATCAGAATCATACAGAACAGAATCACAGAATATTGTGAGTTGGAAGGTACCCACAAGGATCACTGGGTCCTATTTTTAAGTAAATGGCCCTTACAGGGATTGAATCCACAATCTTGGTGTTACCAGAAGCAGGCCCTGACAAATGAGGTTCAACAGTTTACAATTTTTTTGCAAATAATAAAATCATATAGATCATTATTTTGCAGTTGAGATTATAATCATCATTGCTGTATTTCTCAATTGCAAGTACATTTCATAAAAGTAAAGCACTTATTCTTCAGTTTGTCCACCTAACTACCCATTCTGTAATTAAAAATTGAATTGATGTTATGGATAACTGGTGGTAGTTAGGGTCTATTGCATACAAAATGGCAACACAATCAAATGTTTAATGTATTGACAGTGATTATCCACAGCTAAGAGTTCTGTATAGCTAAAACTTCTTGAGAGTCAGATACCAAAGGGACATGGCACATTGAAGAATCAAGCACATAATGAAAATACCAACAAGTCCTCTGGGCACTGAAAGAAGAAGGCAAATAGAAACAAGTGCTGCTTTGATGTATTTTGTGGCCAAACTAATGAAATGTACATGGCTGTATGTGGGATCAGATGACAATTTGTGTGGGTGGCATATTGTTAATATAAATGGAGTTTAAAATTTAAATCAGTACTTGTCTTCCTTTATAGTTTGTAACCTCTGATTCAAGAGAAAAAAGTAAATACAAAATATACAAGAGGATCAATGACACAGAATTTGCATTAGAATCTTGAGCATGTTCAAGAATATTTAAACATACATTCCTGTGTTTTTCCTACAGAGGAGTTCTGAGAGCATATCTATAAATAAATATAATGTAAACATTTCTAAATCCACCTGTCAGGTAGATGTAATCAAGTGTCAAATAGAGAAGCTGTGGAAAATGTAGGGTGGACTTCAAAACGAGAGAAAGGACAGGATTAATTGCTCTCACTGCTCATGACATGGTAAACAGATAAAGGTTAAAACAGCAGTGCTTTACTTCTGCGCAGTTACACATCAACCGTTGTAAACCATTGTGCATGAAGTAAATGTTGTGGATTAACACCACACCTTAGCTACAGTGAGGACTTTTAATGGGTCTCTAGCTCAGAAAAGAAAAAGCTAGGGGCAAAGTGCCCAAAAAGCACACAGTCAATAATGGTACCACTTCACTCTGAGAAGTTAAATGTATACTGCATGTGTAGTTACTTAATCAATGCAGTGGAGGAGCAACCATCTCAGAAAAGTCATCTGAGATCAAATAATCCCTGGTATTTTCACTTTCCTGTGAAATGGAAGGGGAAATTGCAGAGGCGCTTACCCTGCACTGCGTGTTGAAGGCATTTCAGAGAAGGCATTTCCCCCAGATTAGCCCTCAACTGACTGCCCCATAGCTACCACATTGCCAGAGCTGCCACCCTGGGTTGCTCTTTCTCACCTTGAAGAAACAAGTGCTGTCCAGGAATCGTGAGTCAGAGCATGTGGGGACAAACAGGACATCCAATTCCAAAGTGCACGTCTGACTTAAACCAAAATGCCCATGCAGGGGCATCCACCAATGACTGAACTGGAGAGGGAATGTGCAGGACTGGACACATGAGGGGCCCAGCTCTCTATTTTCCTGAGCTCTTCTGGGAACTGGCACATCTCCAAATGTCTCCACTTAACCAGAGGCTGTACTATTTGCAACACTTCCCTTCACAGTCATTCCCTGGGATCTCTTAGGCCACAGATCTGAGTAATTCCTGGTACCTGAAATGCATCTAGCTGTTACCGTATGCCTAGGATCGCTGATTATTACAGAGGCTGGTGGCCACCACACTGAGTGTCTGCACAAATACAATGCTTATTAAAAAATATGTATTTTGGTTTACTCTATTCACATTCTTCTATAAGTTGTTAGCCACTGCATGTTGAATAGAAGTCAGGACAACATGTTTACCCTAGGGGAAGGCCAAGACCTAACTCACTAACTGTAATGAAAAGCACATCCAAGATGAATTTGATTCTGACAAATACAATCATAAACTGTTTTGATGGGATCTGATCCTCTTGCAAGTGGGAAAGGTCAGTGGACTGCTTCCAGCAGTAAAGAAAATTATTCTTTGAATTTTTCACAGAGTAGGATGAAATATTTTGTGAATATCTCCAATACCAACAGAGAGCCTGCCTTTCTTTTAAAGAGTTGGATTGAGCTGTCAGCCAAAACATAAGTCATCTTAAAAGACATCGAGAAGTTTGACTGAAATGAACAACAAAGGCAATAAAAAAGAAGAGCAAGAAATGATGATATTTCATCATTATTCTATGTCTTTTCAACTGTTGACCAAAGTGACATGGACAGAATAAGAGCAAGACTTGGTAACACATCTGAATTACCCCACACTTCTGACCTTGTCCTTATTATATGTAAGAGTTCACTTCTAAAATTAGGAGATAACTTTGATCTGTTTCTAGCAGAGGAGACAAAATATTTGCTTTGCTTACCACACTTGCAATTGCAAAAGCAGAACCTGGCAAGGAAAGAAGCAGGGAAGAGGAGTTAAATAATTCTAATCATAATTTAAATCAATAATCAAGAAATCTTGCTGTAATGAACCTTATTATCTTATTTTTCATTACTGGTTTTCAGTTTATTTCACAAAGGAAGGTTATTTCTCATTAGCTGGTAAACCCATTTTACAGTTTTTTATTGGGTAATATAGAATTTACAGACCCATTATAGTATGAGTTTTTCCTACTGGAAAATCTGTAATGTATAGTTAAGAAATTATAGAATTCAACACAAATTTTATCTGCATTTAATTGTTCTTGTTTTTTTCTACAAAATCATTTTCTTTGTTTCTGTCTGTATCTGTAGAATTTTTATTAATATAGAAAATGAGATGTGGCTTAAAAAAGAAAAAGCAATATTTTACTTTTTTTATGTAGAACTGATGTAATGAGAAAAAAATATGGCATAGAGCTAGTGAGCTGAAGGAATTCATATTCTCATAAAGTGTTTGGAAACAAGCAAGTCTGACATTTTCACATTTCCATCATGTAGGTGAGGAAAATGGAAAGAAAAAGTATATCTGCTTTTAAAATTCAGTGTAGTTTTTGTAATTGTGGAACTATTATTTGGGCTGAAATATATGAATAAATTGAAATGAAAAAGTATTTCTTGAACATCCTCAGAGGATGCTAATGCTAGGCAGAAGAATGTGGGTCCCTATGTATGATATCTGTCTCTTAGTTTACGTAAAGTGAAAAGGATTTTTACCTTGAGTCTTGTTTGACTTTGTGTCTAATTTCAGAAAGAGCATTCTGTCTCACCCTACCCTGTTACACCACTCTGTGTCAAAACCTGCAAACAGATTTAAGTGTTTTGAAAATCATCCACAGCATAGATGTCACTTTTCCCACTATTCTGAAAATTTAGAGATAGTCTTATTGATGTTAGATAAAATGATGGCTGATATGCCATCAGGAATGTTAAATTGTAAAGCAGAATATGTTCTTCATCTTGCCCTTTAGCTATAATGTTGCTATTTACCTGAAAGCCTGCAGGATGGTGATACTACAGGATGATTTCCTGTTCCCATATGTTTTGCTTTAATAAGAACTGTAGACCACCTGGTTTAACTAGTTAATTTTAGAGACAACCAGGGAATATATAGCTGAGGCTATAGCATAGCATTAAAGTGAATGATGTATTTTAAAGCCATAATAAATGAAGTAGCGAAGAAAATTATTCAGGGAGTTGACCAGTGGCCTAGATTCTAAGCTGTACTAATGTATTTGTGCAAGTTATAGCTTTGTTAAAGTGTTTCTGCAGCTGATTCCAAGAAATTTATTATTTTACACGCATAGTGGTTTGACTACTTTAGTACAATATTAATTTAGTGTGTTGTCATACAATCGAAAGATCAGAAGTTCAGTAACCAGTCTCCACAGGCAGCTTCCAAACTACTGCAGTAACTCTCTTATCCATGGGAACAGCTGATTTAATACCAGTTTTCCATTGCAAGGTCAGTTCTACTTTCATCACAAATTGAAAGCTGACCTGGTCATCTGCAAGTATCTTCGTGAGCCACTCTTTCTCTGAAGAGCAAAAAGATATATTCAAAGGCTTTAGTTTGACAATGATGAGAAAGTAATCAGGAAAAGTCAATGTAGTTTCACCAAGGGAAAATCAAGCTTGATCAGCCTGACTGCTCTGTATAGTGGAATGATTGGCTAAGGGAATGAGGATAAAGCGCTGCCTGTGAAAAAGCTTGAAATTAATAAGGTTTTGATTCTGCTTTCCACAGAATTCTGGTTTGGAATTTGAGATAGGCAGGACAAACAGACTGTGAGATGGACTGAAAAGGGACTGGACAACCAGAACCAAATGCAAGTAATCAATAGCTTGACACCTGGCTGGAACAGCTCTTTAGCCTGGAGTCCATACTGACACAGTACTGACACAGTATTTCTTCAGTAGCTTCACCACTGACCTGGGTGACAAGACAGAGCCCATCAGCAGCAAATCTAGGAACAACACTAAATCAGAGGGAGTGGTGGCACTTCCAACATTAGAGCTTCAATCCAGAAGGACCCTGGGAAATTTAAGCATTGGACCAATGGGGATTGATTCCACCACAAGAAGGGCAAGGATTGTACCTGGGACAGAATAATCCCTTCCATCAACCAAAACTGGGAACTAGATGACAGCACCATCCATGGTGGGAAGGACCTGGGTGTTACAGCAGAGTATGAAGCAACTGTGCCCCTCAATCACAAATGCAGAACAAGTAGCCACACCCTGAAGAGCCTGATTTAGAAGATTAATTTCTTTTCTTCCATGTAGCTGAGGCTGTGTCTAGAGTACAATGTGTAGTTTTGGGCCTGGTGTTCCAGCTGGATAGTGAGGAACTGGAAGGAATCCATGGGGGTTATCAAGACAGCTAATGACCTGTAACATAGGAGAAACAGTATAGAGAAATGGGATTGGTCAGTCTGACAAAGAGGAGGTTGACAAGTAATTTAATTCTATCCTATAACTACCTGAACAGGTGTTTCAAAGTGACAGAATGAAATTCCTCTCTGTAGAAACAGAAGGAAAAACAAGGGGCAGCAGCCATCACATTCAAGCTGAAAGTTCAGGTTGGACATAAAGAATAACATTTTCAGGAGAGCAGTGCAGTACTGAAAGGGTTATTGGAATCCAGAGGGGCTGTAGAAAGTCCATCCTCAAATTAAAATTTAGCTGAACAATGTGAGAGCTGGCCCAGTTCTTATACTCCAATAGTCCTTCTTCAGGTAGCAGAAGTTCCTTCCGACCAACATTACTGTGAGTCGGCGATTCCCTCAAATTCTGCTTTCTGCAGCAGGTTAATTTGAGGATGAACGTGGGTAAAATCCTTTACATTTGTTTTTTGTTCATTTTATGTGCCAGGCTGGGGGGGACTGTAATGGCTCTCAGGGTTTTTTTGAAATGAAAAATCTGAGCTGTTTGAAGAAGAGACAACTGGAATCACTAGGCCAGTTATTGTAGTTAATATCAGAGGATTAAGAACTGCATAACCTCAGGGGGAAAAAATGGTGTAATCTACAAAAGTAAATAAAAAAAAAAAGAAAACAAAAGGAAACAACTATTTTTAATCCTGGGCACAAGGGGTTTATTTGAAAGAACTAATGCATACTTGATAATATGCTTATAAAATATAATTGGATGGAGGGGTAGGTAGCTTCACACGCAAAATCTTGGCTGCAGTGATAGGAAGAAGGTTGTGTAATTTGTAGACAGCTAAAGTAATTTAGAATTGATTTGAAATTCATGGCTTTAGTCACTGTATGGATGAGGAATTTAGTCACAGTGGATTGATGGCATTGTGACACTTGAAAGACACTGAGTTGCTTTATTCAAAATTCAGATAAAGGAATTACTTATCCTTCTGAAAACAAAACATTATCTGAGTATACAGAGCTTATTTATTGACCAAAAGCACTATCCTAGCAATTAATGTGTTTTTCCAAAGTATTTTATGGTGCATAAGAGATTTTAATTCAAACTATTCCAAACACAATATATAATATTTTTGTTAAAAGTAAGACACCACACACTCTTCAGAGCCCTACATGACAAAATACATAATTCCTAGTCCAATAAGCCCTATGTTTCAGATCACAGAAAATCGACAAAGAAAACCCTGTTGAGAGAAAACTTCAGTAGATGCCAAGAAAAGGAAAGCTCTCAATTTCTAATTCTGACCTTATTAATCAGCTGTGCACTGGAGCTGCACAGTGCACTGGCATTCATACATAATGAGAAATGGGGAAATCATTCTCAGCAGACACATTGCACAAGGAATGCTGGACTATTTTAAAACCTCACTAATGAGAATCAAGGACTTTCAAGTCCCCTTGCAGAGTTTCTACTCTCCTTTGTCTAATTGTGCTGGTTG
The DNA here is from genome assembly GCF_015832195.1 of Motacilla alba alba. Lineage (NCBI taxonomy): Eukaryota > Metazoa > Chordata > Aves > Passeriformes > Motacillidae > Motacilla > Motacilla alba. The sequence goes on along the minus strand of NC_052046.1, from coordinate 66,966,365 downwards.
GAAGTACAGTGCTTTCCTCAGTGATTGTTTTGCACGGAGATGAGTAAATTCAGCTGAAGCAGTTCCTAATTCGGCCCCTTCTCACTGTTGCTTCCTCTTGAATTGAGTGGACAAGTGACTTGTGCTTTAGCTTGAGTAGCATTTGTTACAGTGAAGCTGGAGGAATATAAGAGCATCGGGAGCCACTCTCCCTTGACAACATTCTGAGGAACTGAGCTAGACAGATTCATGGATTTTTATTTCAAAGGACCAGCTGCCTTAACATAAAATGATAAAATGTGTTGCATGCTACTTTTACATGGGGAAAAGATAATTACCTCCATCAGTCTCAAAGCTGGAGGTTGAATTTTAGCAGAAAGAGCAAAAAAAAAAAGTCTTTTTATGTAGTGATAAGCACATGGTCACATAGGAAACCTGATGAGATGTGCAGCATGTGACTGGGAATGCCTGGGGAGAATCGAAGCCAAAGGAATTTGGGCAGTAGTATCCCAGGCAGAGCTGCAGCTGTTGTGGGTTCAGGTTGCATAAAAGTCAGTCTCTCATGATATCATTGTGTTTTTCTAGATATCGCTAAGTTATCAATATAAGACAAGTTTCCACCTAGAAACTTAACTACCACCCCCTTTTTATGGATATTATTTTTTTTTTAGTTAGTGTGAGAGAGTGATAGGCAACAAAAGCAGGAATGAAAGTAAGATTGGGGTGGGCTTTAGTGGGCTTTTTCTCATGTGACTGTTTGCCTGTGTTGTGTTCAGGGAAAGAAGATTTTAGGTATGTTAAATATAAAAGGTAGCATCAAAGAAATACCTGATTTGCATAATAAATTTCCATTCTGGAGCAACATTTAAAGACAATCAAACAAATTAGGCGTACTAAAAGACAAACACACACTAAACAAATCTTTAAAAGTCAATAAAGTAGATGTTTAAAATACTAGTTAATGAATTTCTAATCATAGTGGATCTCTTATAGTGTTAATATTCTTCCCTGATACATATCTCTCCTCTAAAGGAAATCAAAACCACCAATTAAATTGCATACACTTCAGAGGATATCTCATATTCAGCATGCCATGTTTGTTTCCCAAACAACTACCAGTCTGACATATGTGTTATAAATTGTGTCATTCTGAGCCCCTGCCTATCAGTACTAGTGTTTAGATTTCAGTTTCCTCAGACTGTTGCCTACCCAGAAAACTATTATTTAAAAGTTAATATTCTAAACATAGATGCCATGCTAGTGTTAATTAGGCCATAGTAAAAACAACAGCAACTAACAACGTATTTTGTCGATACAGCAGATATAAGACCATTAATTTATTTCTAAAGACAGAAAGTTCTAAAAGGAAAAAATCCTGAAGGAATTTCACAGGTTCTCAATTAGTGGACTGGAGAAGACAGAGGTAATTCAGTGTTGATAAATGCAGCAGTAATGCACACTGAAAGAGAAAAATGGGGTACTTGTAAATATTAAGTCTAAATTAAGTGTACTAACTAACAGGTACATTGATATTACTCTGGATGGCACTACAGTGAGAAGTTGCAGATCCTGCTTAAAGACTGGGGCAGATGCTTACTTGGGGCACTGCTGGTAAATTTAAAAAAATTATTGTAAGTAAATTAAAAAATAGGAAACAAACTTTTATTTAATCAAGTTCTGCTTTTGCACTTTCAGTAACTTTTCTGATTAATTGTTAATTCTCATCAGCTTACATAAACATTAAAATATGAAATCTTTACACTTGTTTTGTTGTTTTTGATGAAATTTAAACTTTATAATTATTTAAATAAAGAGTTCTCTAGTTTCACAGGTATTTGTTCATTTCTTTCACTTTTTCTTTTCATTATTCTAGAAACAGTCTAACAATTCATCTACGTTTATTGCATTTTCATATTCTTTATAATATTCTTCCTTTTAAATTACATGCAGACTTTTCATTTTAAGTTTGGGTTAAACTATATTTGGATTGAAATAGGTATTGAAATGAAACATAAAAAGAAGTATTTAAAATTAAAGAGTAAATGGAATTACCTACATTTTAAGAAGAGAAGATTGAAGAAGGAACACTAACTGGTTGAGGGTAAATGTTAAACCCATATTCAAAAAGGCAAGCAAGAGAATCTAGAAAAGTACAAGAAAGTCAAATCCACTCTAACAGATGTAGGATTTTCTGTAGCAGTTCCTTCTAAAAACCATTTTGAAGCATGGGAGGAACAGGAAGTTTATTAGGCACAGCCAGTGTGGATTTTTGAAGAGGAATTTTTACTTTACCACCTGATTTGCTCCCATGATGAAATGTCACCACTGTGTACAGGTGACATTTTTCTTGTCTTTCTACACCTCCAGTAGTATTTTTCTAGACAAACTGTAGTCTGGGAGGCCCAGAAGGAATCTCCTGGAGACCAACTCAGAAACATGCTAAGTTTTACACTTAGGATGTAACAGCCCAGAGAAACCTACACTCAAAGGACTGACTGCATGGGAGCAGACACACAGGAAAGGAGCTGGAGGTCCTGATGGGAAAATTGAAGTCAGCAGTGTGCCCCTGTGACAACCACCCACCCTGTAGCACTTATTTTTTTATGCATCAGCTGGAAGCAGAAAACCAGAATTATGGCATCTTCAGTTTCAAACAGTTTTCAATGAAAGGAAAAAAAAATAGTATTTGCTCTGAAGCAGTTCACTAGAGAAAAAGTACTGAAAAATATTTTCTACATGTAGGTATTCAAAAAGATTTGGTTTTTTGTGTTAAATATATTGACATTCACTGCACTAAAAGTACTGAAAATAATACATGTACTACATTACATATAACAATACATGTATTATTAAAAATAATTAAATCAGTACAGTAGTATATTTCACTAAGATACATTTATAAAGCTTGACCTGACCTAAAAATTTAAACACTTTCCGACTTTCAGATTTTGTAAGTAGTTATGCAACCCTTAATTTTCATATCTGATGAATTTCATGGGTATAGCACATAACTTTTTTTATTGAAATAAATTCTCAAGGTTATAGTTGTTTCAAGTATTAACTTTAGATTGTCATATTTTTGCATTTAATTTTAATTTTTTTAATTTAAAGAATATGTACATTTAATTTAAATGAACATAATAGTGGTTATTTAGACTACTTTCTGTGCATTTAATATCAAAGAGTATATTTGGAAAATGAGAGAGATTCATCAGAATGAGAAGGAGGATTTATGGATATATGCAAAAATTTTGATTTGAAGAAAAATGCAAACTATTTCTCTGCAAGGGGAGACATGATGACAAGGTGCTCAGCAGTCCTCCATGCCTTCATTTCCTCCTGTGAAAAGGAGTGTCTGATGTTACCCTGCCTTGTCCTGTCCATCAGTCCTGCCTAAGCATCCACCTTTAGTCTCACTCCCATAATTTCTCATATTCTGCTCTCATAACAGAGGAGCACACTCAGACTTCCTCAGCACAACAACCTGTGTTTTGCAGCTTCCCAGTTTCCATTACTTTTTACCTTGTTTCACATGCCTTTCAGAACCGGTCATCAGTTGTTCGGTCACACTGAGCTCCTCCTCTGTGAAACCTGTGAGCCACTAATGATTTGCAAGCCACTTCCAATCATTTATTTATGTAACCTGCCAACAAGGGCAAGATGATGGAATGAGTTTATGGTATATAAGTTGCAAGATTTCTCAGGCCAAAGCAGTAGCAAATAATATTGTTCAGTCCATTTGTGTTGTGAGGCTCACATGAAACAAAAGCAATGTGCACTTTTGACCACTCAAATTGTTGTTTTTGTTCTGACAAATTCCTTGCTAAACTAAGCTAGAGTGTCAGAGTTATTTGTATTTCAGTTGAAATATTAACTCTGTACCTCTTGTCACAATATCCATATTGTAAGAAAAGATCATTCTGGGACCAAAGACTGGATGAAAGTGTCCAGGATTTTCTAAAGCATGTTGCTGTCAGTTAGCTAATGTTTTTCTTTGCTCAGGAAACTCTAAATTGTGTAAACTATACTTGTGACCTGTGCAACTATTTTTCTATCATCGTCCAAGAGTGAAGCAAAGATTGAGTGAGACAAGAAGTCACCAGTCACATTGTCTGATTCAGGCTGCATTTCAAATGATATAAAAGTTTAAAAAATTTTGTTGCAATTATACAATCCATAACACTGCTTCTTAAGGTATTTTTTCCTCTAAACAGTGTCAGAGATGGACCATGATTGCATGTACTTTGACTCGACCACAACCACGGGCTGTTTTCTGGTTAGTCATAGGAGTGAGTTAAAAACTGCAGTTCAAACATCCATTACTGTCTCCAAGATTGGCAAGCATTAGGTATTTCAATGCACAAGAGCTCTATACTGAGCCAGTGTAAGATAAATTACCTCTTTGAAGGTTTCATCCTAATGTGCCATAGTCAAATACTAGTTTAAATCTCAAAGAAAGTTTTTAATCTTGCCAATACCTACACAACTAGGTGTGAGTAGAAATGTTCTATATTTCTGTGTATCTTTCACATCTTACAGCAATGAGGTGTTCCCTAACTACTTTGTGTTCTCATAGCACTGTGCAGAACTGCATCATTGCACTAGTGCTACTGACATACCTGTAAAGCCATTTTGAGGTAAGTCAAAATGTGTTTACAAGACCACACTGCATGGATACACACAGTGGGATTGTTTCATGAGACATTCTGTTTTGTGTCATTTGCTGATACATACTTCGCAAGTTCACATTTACCATCTTAGAATGAAGCAACAGAATCAGGTTGGAAAAGGCCTCAAGATCAAATCCAAACTATGACCAAACATCACCTTGTCAACAGACCATGGCACTAAGTGCCATATCCAGTGTTTCCTAAAACACTTTCAGAAATGGTGACTACATCACTTCCCTATGCAGTCACTTCCAGTGTTTAATCACCCTGTCTGCGAAGAAATTCTTTCTATTGTCCAACCTGAACCTTCCCTGGAGCAGGTTGAGACTGTGTCCTGTTGTCCTGTCTGGTTGCCTGGGAGAAGAGGCTGACCTCCACCTCGCTATCAGGGAGCTGTAGAGAGTGATAAAGTTGCCCCTGAGCCCACTTTTCTCCAGGCTAAACAACCCCAGCTCCCTCAGCTGCTCCCCAGACCCTTGAGCAGTTCCACTGCCCTTCTCTGTGGGAGATACACAGAGAAAGAAAGCAACATAAAGGAGCAGAAGAAAATGCAGGAAATTCAAAAGGTCAAAACAACATGGCACATTACTTTAACTCATTAAATAGGAGACAGTCTAAATGCTTCCTGACACCTCATTTTAATGACAAATACTGTAATAAGAAACATAAATGGTACAAATTATTCCATTCACTTGACAAAGATTATGAAAGCAGGAAGCGATGCAAAATTAATCAGTGCTTTTTTTTAATTGTTTTCATGAAGTGTTCTTTAGACATATGATTTAGAATGAGTAAATAACCTAACTTAGCCATTAAATATAATAAAAGAAACTGGTTAGAAATGTTCCTTAAACTGATTATTCCAATTTTTAAATAAAAATCATTAAGCAAGTGGATTACTGTTAAATCATTTTTTGTTCATTCCAGTATAACTTTTTTTTCTGGTACAGCATGTTGTATTGACTTTCTTCTTTCCAGGAAAAGCTCCACTGGAGCAAGAATCACATTTAACTCAAAAGGACAAAATTGATCAAGATTTATTAATAGGTTTCTGCTAGTGTGCTGCAAGAATGTTCTTTAGTATCCTAAATATTCTAGAGAACATATTTTTGTTTGTACCTTATCATGTCTTACCCAGTCGTGAAGACTGCACAGAGCAAGGCTTTTTGTTAATAGCAATGCTATTTTCAACATAATCAATTTGTCAGAGTGGTAACTTTGCTGGCACAGAAGGAAGCAAGCAGAGGATATGTTCTTTTTTAGGCAGCCTCACTGCAGCAGCTGCTGGTGCTGAATTGACTGAGAGCTCCTTAACAGTGCATCTGAGGTTTGCCATAGACTTACCTCAGTCTCCTCTTGGACCTTGTTAGCTCCCAGCTACTCCTTTTCTTACACAGTCTTCAGGCTAAAGAACAAGGTTGCTGCTCCTTTATTCTTGTATCAGTAAGCATTTTTTGAAAAACAGTGTTCCCCTCTCTTCTTGTTACCTTCTAAGGACTTGCACGAGGCTTTCCACCACGACTGCTACAGTTTTCACTCCTTTTGCATCATAAGACATAGCCCAATAATGATGACGCTGTGGCTATTGATGCACTGATGTCTCTCACACCAGACATATCACACATGATAAATACAAGAGTGAGGTTTTTAGGATGTTCTACATATTTTTTTTTCTTCTTTTTTTTTTCTTTTTTTTTCTTTTTTTTTTTAAGCACAAGTGAGCAAGGAGGAGCTGTAATTTCTCTCACAGGCCTTTGCTGGGGCACAGGTGCATATCCTACCCTAGTAGGATATCCTACTTCCATCCCTAGTGGAGTAATGGCCATGAAGGATCACAGAGCAATTCTGTTTCAAAGGGAGTTCAGAAGACCTCCAGTCCAAGTCCTTGCTCAAAGCAGGTCCAGACCGTGTTCCTCAGGGCTTCACCCAGCTGGGTGTAGAAAAGCCTTGTGTTTTGTAAACTGGCATAGAGATTTTACATCCTCCTTGGACAACTCGTGCCATTGCTTGGTTGCCCTAATGAGGAAAACAGTTTTTTGTCCCTTTATCCCGTCAGGACCTCCACTATTTGTGTTCATTGTTTCTTGTCCTCCTGCCATGCACTGTTGGGAAGATCACAGCTCCATCTAATCAATAATCTCTTCAGAAGTATTGGCTCTTATTTGGGTCCTCCCCAAAAAAAATCCTCTTCTTGAGGCTGAACAAGCCCAGTTTCAGTGCAGGTCATCAGTATATTTCTGAGTAGAGCAGAGAGTGATTTCCCTCCATCCACTGACTCTGCTGCTCTCAATACAGTCCTGTATGTTGGTGGCCTGTATTTCTGCGTGTTCTGCCTTCCCACTGGCAGGACTCAGCACTGAATCATTGACTTTCATGAGGCTCCTGTTGGTTGTTTTCTCCACTGGGTACAGGTCTCCATTTGGTGGCAGCTTTGCTGTCCTTTCTCTCCTCAACTCCCCAGACTGTCGGGTATGAATGTCATACAGCCAGGGGAGCTGGCCATTTTTACTACTGCAAATAACAGTGGTTTAAAGAGAAGCTCATAACTCATGTGTTTCTCCACTTGATGAGGTCTCATAAACTTGTTCAGAACACAGCATTCCCCCTACAGAATTGCATAAATTCTCCATGGTCCTCTATATACATGACATGGAACCCAGTAAGTCATATTTTTATTAATCTGCACACATTGCAATTTGGTCAGTAAAATAAACCTCCTCATTTGTCAGTAAGGATTTAATATTGAGCACTTCGCACTACCATAACCTTATAAAACTGCAAGCTAGAATGTGAGCATAGGGAATAGACATATTTTTAATGGTTACTTATATGAAGCATCTCGTATAAATCAATGAAAGTATTCATGTAATTAAAGAGATTGCAACCTAGCCCTGGAATGCTGTTATATGTGCAAAATATTGCACACAAATTTTTTTATGGGTGTGTTAAAAGTACTAAAGAAGTAATGCGATATAAACTGTAATCATCCATTCCATTATACTTGAGATTATTTTTATACAATATGCTTGGTTTTGTCTATTTAGGAGGTTCATGTAACTCCAATTTGACAAATTCAGTCTTTTGAGATGGATAAGCTGGAATTCTGTGTGGATTTCAAGTATATTGCCAAGCAAGCTACAACATTTTCATGAAAATTAACAATTAAAATATGCATATATATTCAAAAATCCTACTTCACCATGTTTAGCAAAACCCAAGCAGACTGTTTGGAAAAGAAAATATGCATACAAAAAAAAAAAAAAAAAAAGCAAATGTGTAAAAGTTTTGAAGTACCAGTACCAATATTCTAGATACAAAACCAAAATACAAACAAATAGTAATCACCTCTCTTTGAAATAGGTGCTACAAAAGTGATGGATAGGCCTTACACCTCCAACTGTCCCTACTGTTCCTCTCAAACCTCCACTTGTAAGGGTGTCAGGCCTCCCTGTGCCTTCTTCATCCCTCCATCTCCAGAGCAGAGGCTCGGTCAGCTCCCCCAGCTGTGGAAGTCCTGCTCTTTAACAGCTGTAGAGCCTGCCTTGACCGCTGATGGTGTCTCTCCTTATTTTCTTATACTCATTTGTCCAAAATTTTAAGGATCTTTTTTTTTTCATTTCTGACTCTCACCAGCCTTAGAAAATATTCTTACTATGCTGCTACCTATTCCTACTTTTATTTTTTTCGCCCCTGTGCTAATACAGCAGCAGTGCAATGCAGGCAGTTTCGTCATCACCTGGGCACCTGCTGAGTGTTATCACTGAGCAGAATTGTTCTGTGCATCAAGAGTGAAATATCACAACAACCAGCTCAGTCTCAGCCAACTCTGACCCTTTGGTCAGCAGAGACATGGAACTAGTGACTAAAAACTGTGCATGCACCTGGAGAAAAATCTACATGTTCACCTGCTACTGTCATCTGAGAAAACAGCATGACAGAAGGTAATGGAAGGACAAGTGACGTGACATGGTGCCTCTATGGAGTTAAGGAGAGAGATCAAAAGGATCGTCAGCATTCACAGGTTGACAGCCTTCAGACAGAGCTTCAACCTGTACAGCACAGCCTGCGCCAGTCAGCAAAGAACAAATACAGAAAAATTAGATCTATTTTGGATCCGGATTTAAAAAGCGATACTATTTCTATTTTTCTAATCAACAAGAAATTCTCAGATTTCCTTATGCAGATTATAGCTGATTGTGTCCCTCTTCTGCGCTCCCTTTTCTTTGCCTCTGTTCTAAATGCTTGATTGGCAGCTTTCTCTCATTTAATCTCTCTCTTACCTTTACATTCAAGTTGCATGGATCACAATCACCTTCTCTAGTTTTGTTATTTTCTCATGACACCAATATTATTCTATTGACACAGTGACAAAATATTTGCCTCTGTTTTTTATTTTAACATGCTTTTCTTTCTAATCTATCACATACTCTTTTGTCACTTTCTGCATGCACCAAACACACTGTTGTCAGTTCTGCAAGGTTTTATCTTGCTATCACTCTTGTCTTTCAGAAAAAAAAATAGAATTTTATCAAACTTCATGTAAATGTAACCATATAAAATAAATTGAATAGTTTTGTTCCATTCATGCTTGAGTGTATCTCAGAATTGGATGCATCTTTTGGAAAAAAAATTATGAATTTCAAAGTCTTCACAGGATTAGGATTTCCATCTCTTTTAATGACAACTTAAGCATTGCCTGCAGTGGAGGAACTAAAGAATGTGTCTAAAGGAATTAAGTATGTGTACAAAGTAAAAATATGCTGAAATAACTGCAAATAAATTAGAGATAATTAATGAGAACAATTGATGAGAACAATTATTTTAATAAATTAGTAGATAAAAATAATAATGACAGTGACTAGCTGGCTACCATTTAGCTTCATGTTGTTATGAAACATTGCAGGAGAGCATTAAGCATATGGACTCTCATGGCTCTCTTGCAGATATATTAAAAAAACAGAAAGGAATTAACTCCATAACAACAGCTGTACAGAAAACAAAAAGACAGAAAATCACAAGCAAATTTGGATGTTCACTGGGATAACAATAAAGATATAACTTTTGATATGTGGTATAAAGACATCAAGACTGCCAGAAACAGGAATGCAGGTGAGGATGTAAAAAATGGCATTGTTATAAATAATAAAAATAATACTTGAAAATTATTATTACTGTGAGAAATATCTGTTTCAAAATGGGAAATTCTGCTATATTTTATTTTTAAAATATTGTGATGCAATGAATAAAAATACCACCTTGAGAAAGTGATTGTGGTTCGCACCCTTCTCTTCAGAGGTAGAAAGACAAATGAAATGGCAACATGCATCTCTACAGGCACAAAGATCATAGGATGAAATCTTGTGCTCTCTCACATCCTTCAGATAATGTACCTCACAGGGTATGTTAGTTGAAAAGTTTCAGGTCTCCTCAGTAAAATCATCCTGCATTTTACATCAAATTTTACTAGATTTTCTTCATGTGTGGGAGATTCTTCTCTTGACTGCTTTAAGGCTCTCTCTCTATCATACACTACAGCTCCTTACATTTTCTGTGGAGCTGCAAGGGAAATAAGTGTGTGTGTTCAGTTGAAATAATCTATAAAAGCAAATAGAGCTGTGGGTTTGGTGATGGTGGAATTCATGACCATTTCTTTCATTATTGTCTCCTTCTTTGGAAAGGGCCTTCATAAATTAATAGTGATTCTAAATATTTTGGGATCCTGGCTTTATACAACATACCTGCTAGTGAACTATAATAATCTGCCTTTGATGTAGAATATAATTTTCATTTTTAGCACTCTTCTATTTAGCAAAGATTTCCGGAGTACTAAGTACTTCTTTTAGTAGGGAGGAATTTAATCCTTGACTGAAATGACCGGTTGCTCAAATGCACAGTGAAAGAAAACAAGCAAAGCAGCTGTAAATGATCAAAAAGAAATGTGTTTATTTAACATATCATTATGTTCCTACCTGTTTCACTGTAATAATAAGCCAAATAGACCATAGACCATCTGCATGCATAAAATATTTCCACTTACATGGCATGAGGCTCTGATAGTTCTTAGTGAACTCCTTTTTGGTTTGAAATGTAAAAATGATCTAACTGCTGTGCTTTCATTTTAATTTCAGTAGTGCTTTTGTCCTGAACATTTTGAGTTCACTGTCATTACTTCTCTGTAATAATTTTGAAAGAAAATTGCTCTTCTGGAATCACAAATACCCCAAACACAGGAGTTACAGCTTTGTATGCTGCAGTTGTTTTATGAATGAATAATTATGAGACTTGAGCCTACTCTTTTCATATTTCCTGTACATGTCCACTAGAAAACTACACAAGAAGGTGGTATATTGCTTGGTAATGAATTCAAATTAGAAATGTAAAGGGGATGTCCCTCCTTGTTTAGCAGATTCATTCTCCACAAAACTATCTCTAAACTTTGAGGATCACAATTTAACTTTCTGTTACAATGACAGCAAGACAGAGATATATGGTGAGAGGCAAAAAACCTTTCAACACACAGGGTACAAACATTAAGAATTTTCTGCATGCCTGTTTTCTCTTGGCTGATTAATAGAGGACTTGGAACTGGTATACTACCCACCACTAGAGAGCAGGAATGTGTGGAAGCCCTCAGATTTGCACAGGAAAAGTTTCACTATTTTCTTCAGTCTTCATCTCTGCTATGGAATTGACTGTCAATTCTTCCCCTCAGAGCCTGGAGGAATTTCTGTGTTAATGAAAATGCTTTGTTTAGTGCATGTTGTTGGTATTTCCTGAATATATATTCAGTACTTTTCTTGTTCTCAAAAAGGAAAGTGGTTATGACCACTGAGTTGATAGTAATTTTCTAATAGGTAATTTCATCTGATTTTTGTACAACAACAATGTGTAGCAGTAGCCTTGATTGATATAAAATCTAGATGGGGCCATGCTTGTAAGAAACAGTCTTAGCCTGACTAAGAAATGGAAAAAAGAACATGGAAACCTTTTTCTTGGTCTAAGAATTTGCAAAAATCAGTTTCACAAAGCCTGTCTCTCAGCTATGTTTCCTTTGATGTTGAGTTTCAGTAGGACACATGAAAGGTGTGTCAAAAGGAAAAAGGATTTAATCACATTCTGGAAAGTGCTGACATCTGTTATGTACATCACAAAGGGATGACAGCCCTCGTGCATCTCCATAGCACTGAATGGACTTTAGGCTTGTCAGTAGGAACATGTTGGGCAGACATAACCTTAATACTATAGATATTCCTTCTGTCTCCAGCAATGCTTATTCTTCTTTTCCTTTTTGGCAGTACTACAAGGTTAATTTGAAAGAGTCACTATACTGTATCCTGTAATCACAAGAAATTGCCACAAAATGGATGAGTAGAAAGTGGAGAGTTCAGCAACCTTAAAACACATGTTTTTATGCAAAAAAGATATTTGTTTCTGAAATAATCCTAAAGAAGCAATTTTCAGTGGGTAGACATCTGGATACACATGTCAAAATTGGACAAGAATTATAGGCCTGAACACACAAATAAATACCTACTAAGCAAGCATTTGAACACAAATGTCCACCTATCGTGTGCTATCTTCAGTTACTTATTTTGCAACAACTTTTGTTTGTTGGACATACTGTCCTGTTCACAGACTTCAAGACTGACCAACAGTTCTAATTGACAGTTAAGAATGGTTTGTTATCTGTGCAAGAATATGAACAATCATCTCCAGCTACTTTCCCAACCTGTTGAAAGCCAAAAGAATGGTTTAATGTTTACATTTTCTGTTGTGGCATTAGCAGCATTTCAGAGAATTTATGAAACAAGATCAGAGAGTGAAATATTTATATAATTTTATCATTTCTAAAATGTTCAAATTAATTGTTTTCCTATTTTTATCCACAGTATGCCAAGATCAGTAGTTCTCTCTAAAATGAGAGCAGTACCTTAACTTACAAGTGGCTCTAATGACTTTAGTGATTCCCTTCCAATTTAGTTCAGTGCACTGAAGGAAAAATGTCCCAGGATTGTACTGTTCTTACAGTTGGGAATTCATGATGGATGCCTCTGAAAGTAATTGTAAACAAGTTTAAAAGGACACATTTTGAAAATGTTTCAACAGTCAGTGGTATACATCCATTTGGACTCTTCTGAACAAGACTAAATAGAAATCACCAGTACAGACCTTTCTCTTCAGCTCTCACTAAGCTTGTCAGAAGGACACAGCCTCTATGAGATGAGACAACATGTGCAATTTTGAGGAAGACTATGGTGGTGTGAGAGTGCAATGAGAGACAGAGGTCTAATGTCACCTTCTCTAACACTGAGTTAATTTAAAGCTTCATTCAGCAAGTCCAGCTTTCCCTAGATTGAGGTGATATGGAGAAAGTGCAGCAGTCTCCCTGGAGAGCTCTGTGTTCTCCGGGCTGGGGTGAGTTCAAGTAGACTGTGTGAACAGAAAATAGGAGCAGTCATAATGAATCAGATCGAGGATCCTCTGCATTTAATCCAGTCCTCTTTCTCAAGCCTACATCCTTGGCTTAGATGTCTAAGGATAAAACAAGAACTAGACAACTGTGCAGTGATAACTCCCAAGAAGAGGTCCTTGCATTCAGCATTATCCAGATGAAGGCAGGACCTTCTCCCAGGGCATGAAGTATTTCTCTCAGGGCATGAGGTGTTTTTTCTCATGAGGAATCAAGTACTTGAGATGCAGGAGGCAAAGGCAAATCTCTCCAAATTTCACATAAATAAACACCAGTCTTGAAATTACTTTTAATAATTGTTATACAATAACAAAAAAACAACACATGACGTCTCTCCACCTATCAAGAAAAGGCGTTTTTTTCCTGAAGATTTTATCTTACATGAGATATATATCCTCTGGTAGCCATTATGTGCTGTAAGATCACATATTCTGAGCTTTTAAATTGCCAGTAAGAGTCTCTAGATTGTAAATTCAGGGTATATCATAGCTTTAGATACTTGAGGTCATATTCACCTCCAGAATTATGCTATTGAAATTCTATGGATTAATTTTGCACAGAGTTAGTGTGATTTTTACAAAAGTTCACCCAGAGAGCAATTGCTTCATGTTGGATGATAAACTTAAGTCTTTTATTCTTTCTGACAAATCACTTTGCTGCCAAAGCATTTGAAAAGTTCACAGCTCTTCTGTTTCCAAGGTGCAGTATATTCATCATTCAATCCTTCACTGGACTGCAAGGTATCAAAGATTTCAGGTCCTGTTCTTAAATGTTGCTATAAAATTATTCAGGTTATAAAAAATTTATGAGATTATTTCTGCTCTTATTTTTCAGTGTCTTTTCTGCATACATGAAGAAGTAAACAAGAATTAAACAAACAAAAAATAAAAAAATTGACTAGGAAAATATCAGAAATATCTGTGGTCTTAGGCCACTTTACTGTTGACAGAGCAGCCAAAACGCTTGAGTGTGACTGGGCATTTCAGAGCCATATACACACTTGTGCATCTGTATTACTCTCTGTATGCACACATACACATTCAAACACATGTATAAACATGTATATATATATACATGTATATATGTAAACATGCATCTATATGCACAGATCTATTAGTAATAGAAGTATCTGCTAGCACTTCTGTAAAATATCCGGTTTAAACTATTTCTGTCATTAGCTGACCTATTAAAAAATGAGAAATGAAGGAAGTTGTGGCAGATTGTCATTGAAGATTCATGCAGTCATATTCCCCTCAGTTTTTACGGGCTTGCAAGGAATATGTTTTATTAAAAGCATAAATATAAATATACATGGCCAGCTGGCTGTTTTATATCATTATTAAAATATGTGTGTGATATTTCCCTAAAGCAACCTTCTTTCCTATCTTTGTTATCAGAATATCAGAAGCTAAGGGGGAAAAATGAAGACATTGTAACATTTTTTAGAACTTCAGTGACACTTGTTAGTCTAATATTTTTCCAATCAGATTTTAAAATTGTTACAAGCATGTTTAATTACTTTGACAATAAAGTAATTCATTTTCTTTAGAGACTTGATATTGTGATTCAAAATACCACAGTGGATCTATAACATATCTCTGAGACTCATTCTACAAATATTGTTAGGGCTATTCAAAACACAGCATAAATAAATGAGTTAATGGGGAGCTGTCTAACATGAAGTAGTCTTCATCACTACTTGGACATAATTCTAATACAATAATTTACAAATAGAATAGCAGAAAAGAATACAGGCAACACTGTAACTTTTCTTCTTACAATGCATGAGAAAATATTTTTATACAAAGAGAAAACACCTAAATTATTAAATAACCTCTTCAGAAAATATGAAAAACACTTTCATGTCTGATAATACCTAGTATTTGTGCATTGTTGGCTACTGTACTTTCCATAGTCTAAAATAAAAAGGTGTTTGGGGTTTTTTAAGAATTCAAATACATGAGGACTTTCTACTGACCCTTATAAAACTTGCAGGCACAGTCATGTATGTGCCTGCACCCCACACAAAACCCTTCTGTGTTCCCAGCTCATTCCATGGACCCTGATACAAACAAGTTAGTGATCCAGCTGCCAAGATTTCATTACTTATAATTGCTAAGTTTTCTACCTGCTGGAAAGAAAATTGGTAGTGTCACATGCAGACTATGACTGCTTGGGAATTAGCCTTGGGGAATTGTAGGATGTTAAAAATGTGTTGTTCCTTGCCGCAGCAATGTTGTCAATCTGCAGTACATAAAATATAATGTCACTTTTATCACCCAGCATCTGTATTGTTTACCCATTCAGATCACATATTCACTCACATGTATTGCAAGTCCCATTGTTTGAGAATACAGCACCTATCCACAAGGTGCTTCAGAAGCTCCACTGTTTGTGTAATCTGACTAATACTGGATTTGGCTGCAAGCCTGAACAATGATGGATATTGATCAACCACTCATGCAATATTACAGTCTTTTTTTTTCTCTTTATGCTCAAAGATTTTAAAAATATTGAGGCTCTCCACTGACAGAGAACACATATACCCAGAAAAAAAGAGAACTGGTTAGTACAGTTTCCACCCCATGGCACAGGGGAAGAGGGGATGGAGAACATGAAGAGGCAGAGGAAGGGGAAGGGAAAGGTGTGAAGAGTGTCATGAAAATGGCAGCTGTAGTCCTGAACTTCTCCACTATTATCTCTTTTCCCTTCTATAGATACCAGGAGAATGAAAAGCTTTCCATAGATGAGACACATCCTGGGGAAAGACAATAGGAGTGTAGGACAGGAAAGTCCAGAGCAGATGGAGAAGAGGGATAGAGAGAGCAGAGGAGGGGGCGGGAAAACAGCAGTGCTACAGGCAGGGTTCCTGGAATGAGGCTTTGCAGCAGTGAGACAGTAATGTATCATTCCACAACAAATTATGTATGTATTTTAAATGCACAAAAAATAGTGGAATGGTAAAAAACTACCAATGCCCACCAACATAGCCTATGAATAATCATTTAAAAAAAAGTAGTGGGATGTGTTTTTTGAATTCTCATGGGCTTGCAGCCTTTTGTCAAATAAAATCAGACCTTGGATCAAGTTCTTACAGCAGAACTTCTTAAAAAAGCTCATGGGGAGTTTCAATAGTGTGTTCCTGTTTACTCAGGCAGCTACTAGATTTACAAGATTTGCATGTGCAAATATTTGAGTTCTGTGCACATTCATGGAAAAGTAGTCAGACAGACTGACATTAAAATACTTTAGAGACCAGGATCTCTTAGCCAGGCTTTTGATGTGCCATTAAGCGTACTGCTATGCCAATTATGATTAACAGAAGAAAATAAAAAGAAAATTAGCTTTTAGCAGAAAACCGTTACCCCCAAGTGAAAAATAAGAGCAGTGAAGGAAATGACCCAAGATCTCTGCCTTTCTTATAATTACTACAAACTCAAAACATTGTCGAGTAAGTGCTTCCAGGAATAGACCAACAGAATTGGATTTTCCACTGAGAAGTAGAAAGAAAAAAACTGGTCGACATTTTCTGTGGTTTGTAACTGGAGCACTCACTTATGGGCTGCTCTTATAGTTTGCATACCTATCTTGCTGGCTATTGAACACAACAGCTGAAGAGTTATAGAATATATCTATCTACACTGGGAGGCCACATTTAAATTGATTTTTCCTTTTTGAAACTTTAGTTCTTGTCTAACCGTAAAACTATTTGAAGATGTTTATTATTGTGGTTGGTTCTGATTGCTTTTGTTTTAAAATAACTTTACATGAAAGGCAGGCTTTTAACATTGTGTTTCCAAAAATTATTAGGTTCCTAACTTTGCATTATACAAGGCTCTTAAAAACATAAGCTATTTACAAATAATATTTTATTGACTAACCACATATGAGACCTCTATGTCTTATAATGGATAGGTGGCTGATAAATATGAAAATCTGTTTGCAGTGGTTTATCTCTGGCTTACATAGGCAAATTGCTTTATGACTCTCATGCTGCCCAGTTTTTAGGAATGTGTTTCCAGACACAGGAAGTTGAACACTGTTGCTGCCCACGAAAATATGAATGTCCAGTAATGTTTTTAAGCTTTTTCACCTGTCAGTCTAGGTAGTGTCTGCCCAGTGATTGAGTGCCTTTAGACCCAACAATAACTCCACAAACAAACAAGTGTCCATCTGCATCTTACAGGCACAGCACTCATAATTCAGTAAGTGTACTTGAATGAATTTTAAGGCCACTGTGGAGCAGAATGAGAAAATTTTGCTGGGAGAGGTTATGTCCCATACTATACTAACTGATACTGCTGTCGAAAAAAGCCAAGCTAGCAGACATGCAATCCGTTTTTCATATCTAAAAGAGAAACAACAAGTTGTTCTTCAGCCTGGGAACAATTGCTATGGCTCTAAATGAAATATTTCAAGCAGTTATAAAACCTTAAGGGGAAAGAAAAAGGAGGGTGAGGGTGGGAGGGGGAAGAAAGGAGCTTCCTTACATAAAAGAGAAAATTATTATTTTCTCCCTTATTATTAACAGGGGGAAACATTGTGATGGGTTTTAGTACTTGAATGTCGCCATGATATTTTATGAAAATCCTTTGCTAGGATTTTCTTCTCCTGAGAAGCTGAGGAGCCTCAGGAAAGAAATGTAAACAATACCTGTCTGCTGCTGTGGAATGCAACAGGTGCATCTGTGATTCGTCCATGTTAGGTGCTTCTACTTAATAACCAATCAAGGATGCAGCTGGGTCAGACTCTCTGGTCAGTCACGAGCCTTTGTTATTCATTTCTTTCTATTCCTTCTGATGAATCCTTTCTCTCTATTCTTTCAGTATAGTTTTAATATAGCATTTTTAATATAATATATATCATAACATATTAAACCAGCCTTCTGAAACATGGAGTCAAGATTCTCGTCTCTTCCCTCGTCCCGGGACCCCTGCGAATCTCGCAACACTTGAAGACAGTGAAGAGAGATGGCTTTTAGCAGGGCCCTGACAAGGGTGAGTAATTAGCTGGTAATGGCTTTCAGGACAAATTGTAAGGCATTGTGAAACCAAAGGTTTTACATGGTTAGTAATTTTCTGCTTAATATAATTAGAATATTTTCTTTTCCAGACTATATTGTCTCACCGTGTTCAATACACTGCTGTATTCCAGTAGCCCAGCACAATAATGTTTTCTGTACTATTTTACTTCTGACTCATGGGCAATAAATTACTCTTTAACTTTCCCTCATTAAGTAGATTTTCCTCCACAGTCACATCCGGTGAGCTGTTTTCCTTGAGTAACACGTAACCAGATCTTTTCCCACACCAAAATCTTTCTTTTCCCTACAGTTTCAGTTCAGATAGAAATTTTTCAACAACTCTGCTGTTTTCCTCCCAGGACCGTCACTGAAATCTCATATACTCCACACTCAGCAATGATCGGAATAAGAGGACTGAAGACTTCCCTTTGTTAAGCCTCTCAGAGTAAATGTAGAGCAGCTTGCTTATCTGGACTCTCCACAACCATGTATTAACACCATAACGTCGCCAGTGGTTCATGTATTTTGGATTCCCTGCCACTGTCCATTATGGATTCAACTGTCCACATAGAAAATTAATTCTGTGCCAATTTCTCTTTTAAAAAAAAATTTGGGTTACATTATTTTTAGTCAAAGCTGTGAAGGTTTCCAATTAGCACTTGTTCTCTTCAGAGTGAGTGAAGAAATGAAGACAGGTGTCTTCATTTTCATTCTCCCCAGAGTTCATATCCTTACCTGAATAACCATTTAATGTAAGCTTAAATGATTTTTTTTTCCACAGGAGGTGTAGATAATAGAATTAATAAATAAAATCTCTTGAAACACTAAAAGGTGTTAGAATGAACTCCTTCACAACGTGCTTATGAGCCCTATTTCTGCAACGCTTCCTTCTTGGCAAAGGACTTACATTTAAATCCTGCTTCAGCTGAGTACAAGTTTAAGTATCATGTTGGTGTCTGGCCATCATATTCTCTATGTCACAGAACTCAGCTTTTAGACAGATCTACTGGGCAAGAGAGGGGACAGGGATGGATATTGAACTATAGGATACTGTCAGCCATACCTTTTTTTTTTAATCCCAGATATAAAGGTTCAAGTATAATATACTTTTGAAGGTGAATATTAAACTTCAAAATCTCTAGGAAAATGTAAAAATTAATTTAAATATTATTACTATGAGAAAGTACTGACGGAAAAAGTAATCATTAACCATTTAAAATTGTATATCACCAGATGCAATCCATTTGGCAGCCTTCCTTAAGTGCAAGTGTATTTATCCTTATACAAAAGCAATCTCTTTAGGTATTCTGGGCTGTCAAAACATGACAGAATATGAATGTGCCCTTTTCTGTGCTCTCTTTCCTTTAAATCTGCCTCGTCAAAATAGCAGATATTCTAATGGTATATTTGTGGATTGGCTTCACTACTTAGTTGTCAATGTTCTGGATCATTGTAAATGAAATCCAAAGGCCAGTACAATCTGTGGAGCTTCAAGGGGAGTAATTTATTTTATAATGTATGACATATCTGAATATACAGTGTAGTTGCAGAAAGTTTTCTGATGCAATTTACTTCAGCTGGCTCGGTATTTAATGACAAAATTATAATGATGTAGTACATTAAATACATGGATCTTAATTTCAAAACTTCCAAAAAAAAAAAAAAAAGAACTATCTTCTATGAAGATAATAGTGCCCACTACAATCATATTCTACTCAGGAACATGAAAGGGATTAGATTAAAAATGGATTACCACACACACACACACACACACACACACACACACACACACACATATATATATATATATATATATATGCTTCATTGGATAAAGAAAAGCAGTACAAATTTTGATAATGTATGCATGCTGTGATCACTATTTACCTTTAACTCAAATGAATCTGTAGCTCTTTCCAACAGAAAACCTGGTCCAAACTGTTCCTTGCACAGTCCAAATCCTGCAGTCAAATACAATTCTTAGCTTATTTATTTTCAGTTATGTTCACAGATGGAGGCAGAAACTGATGCCCTGACTTTGAGCAGTTTGATTTCCATTTGGAATGTGAGGAAAAATTAGTAGTGCCATGATAATGCAAAAACAAGATTTTAGGATGCTGACAGCTTTTCTGACTCACTGGGAAGTCTGCAGAGACAGCACAGAGACTATGCAGCACTACTCTTAGTCTTAACTATGATTTCACCTTAAGTTGTCAGGCAATGCAAAATTAAGCAGAACAAGAGGCATCCAAAATGAAGAACATATAGGTAATTATGCAAAGTCAAATCACACTCAACAGTGGTAATACTGCTGTCCTCCAGAGATTGCTGCTTCTACATTGTATACAAAAAGGTTTCACAATAAATAGACATTTTCCAGGAACTTCCAGGCTGAAGACAACACAAGAGGCATTGTACAAATGCACAGTAGAGGCAATGACTAAGGCCCCTACTCTAAAATATCTCCCCCCAAGTGTCTGTTCTAATGGCTCTCACAAATCTTCCCAAAACCAGATTTTCCAAAATACAGAGCAGCATTGAGCCAGTGATTACAGACTTCTGCCACCTAATCACGGTCTGCAGCTGCACAGAATAGTGAAATGAGTTGAAGTTTATCATGTAATAACAATGTTTCCTGGAAGATATATGCATATTGCTTCAGATCAAATAAGCAAACTACTGGTCAGTCTCCATATAGGCAAGCTTTACAGCAGCAGTATCAACTGTTTGTACAAAGAAAACCTTAACCCCTGACAAAATATGATGTCTTCTTCTAAAGAACAGGGCTGCACTGATATATTCTGTTGAACAAGGTAGAGAAGCTGTGGCAGCATTGAATAAAGCAATAAAGATCAATAAAAGTGACTGTACAATCCAGAAATGAATGTGATTTTCTTGTAGAACAGAATGGTTTGCAATAGGCACTATCAAATATAATTGAAAGTTCTGAATATGCGTATATTAAGGGCTAAATTAGGAAAACAGAATAATTACTTTAAAAGGCAATTCCTATTTCAGAGATGGTTAGAGTAATAATTGCTCAATTCTGATTATATGAAAATTCATTGTATAATTCAGAAGTTGTAAGAAGTAATGAGTGTTGGCTTAAGAGAACAAGCAAGTAACAGACTTGCTGTGGAAATCCTCACTAAAGGTTAACCTGTGAATTGTTTTGAAAGCATGCCAGTACACATTGATTACATACAAGCTGGTTTTTCTATTGTTATTAAATACACTTACTCCTACAATGTTTACTCCTATTATTCCACAACTACCACTGAAGAGAATAATACAGTCTGGAGAAGCACAGTTTCACTTAAGCAAATAATTTTCTGTTTCCTATCATCATGCTTCTATCATTCTGGCAATTTACTCCAAGGAATATCATAGCTAATTGATGCCATCAGAATCTAAAGACCTGTTATCTTCAAAGCTTAATTGTATGCATCAGTACAGCAAAGGGCAGAA
The DNA here is from genome assembly GCF_015832195.1 of Motacilla alba alba. Taxonomy (NCBI): domain Eukaryota; kingdom Metazoa; phylum Chordata; class Aves; order Passeriformes; family Motacillidae; genus Motacilla; species Motacilla alba. The sequence goes on along the minus strand of NC_052046.1, from coordinate 66,944,758 downwards.
ATCCTTTATTTGAAGGGTTGACTTTTTGAGAATCTAAAGGCAGAGTGAGAGCTGAAAAATAATGATAATTGCTCAAAAGTCATTATTAGGTGTTATTATGAATGGAAATCTATTTCATTTACTGCAATGGACTAGTAATTTGCAGCCTTATTTTAAGTAAGATAATTTTCATACAAACAGTGAATAATGCTGCAAATGTCTGTAAACCATGCTCCTTGGGCTATTGCTACTATCAGTAGAATTTAACTAGTGGGAACTCAAAATGAGGAAGGAGGTAATGAAAGCATTATTTAAAATTACGTTATTTAAAAAAAAAAAAAAAAGGAAATAGGGTACTTCCTGCATGCATGAGGAAAGCACAGGAGGACACAAAAAACAAGCCATATAGGATCAACCTTTCCACCCAGGTGAACTTCTAATGGGGGTCAGAAGCAGGCAGCAAGAGCAGAGTGTAAGAGCAGAGCCATGCATGGTTATTTCAGCAGCAGCACCCCTGTGCTCACAGACCTCCAGGGAACTTTGTACAGACAGAAAGTTCTGTGGAAAATGCCTCAGAGGAGGGAGGAATCTGCAAAATGAAGTTGTTTCAGTGTGCTTGCTTTGTGTCAGAAAAAGACCACGGCTTGGACTTTGTCAGTCTACTGTCTGTAGAACACACAAAGCCTTATTCTCACACTGTGAACACGTTCATATGCATTTTGCCAAATGCTTTTTCTCTTTCACGCTTTTGAGGAACAAACTCCTGGCCAGTTTTGGTGAAATTGGTGAATATGACACCTTACTGAAGTGCTCAGAGTCCTGGACAGGTTTACCAGGTGTCAGAAAACCAAGGGCTTGTTCACAGGTTCTCACAGGTCCTGCTATTTACTATTGCATACTGATACCCACATGAAAATCCCAATCCTAGGCAAGAGGACATACTTGCTGACATCACTAATGCAGCATCTCAATGGTAATTCAATTAAAAGTAAGCTTTTGCAGGATGTCTGCAGAATACATTTTCATTATATTACAATTAGCTTTCTGTCAGCCTCTCAAATAGTACTGATATTTTGGTTATGTCAGCCTTATGTTTCAGTATCTATTTCAATTAATATGTAGGCCCAGGACAAAATAATGAGGCGCTTTCTAGATAAATTGCATGTTCTAAACAGAGGAATAGTCAATACATCTACTTCATAGCATAGTTCAAGGGGAAATGCAGGGGAGTGGAGTTAATCTGTTTTAAATAGGGACAATAGAAAAATTACCTAGTTTTCACCTATACTAAGTCTATGATTTACTATTGCACTACTGCTCTTAGACACACTGTAACCAGGCTATTACACTGGTGGCTCCACACTCTTCATTCATTTTGGACAGCATTCTGCTCTAAAAATACATGCTTCTCATAGGTGTGGGGGAAATGAAAGTTTGAGGAGGGGAGAAACTCCTTCAGTGCTAGTAACACAGCCAGGTACAAACTGAGTTGGCTGCTTGATCCAGAGAAGGAGGGCAGAATCCAGGCACCTTGGTGCATGTGGACAGCATGGTTGACTAACACACCCAGTGCTGGTCTGCAGGGTTTGCTAAGGTAACAGATGCAATCCTGTCCTTCCGAGATGTGCCTTCTGCTGGGAGCAGTTACAAAGGAGGCCAAAAGCGCTTCTTAGAAGCTATTGGTAAGGTTATCTTCTTTTCTATGTATGGCCTTACTAAGAGGTATGAATCATGAAGAGTTTACTCTATTAATTCACCCATGACAGTACATGGGTAAAGCATGATAAAAACCAGGGTAGGAGAAAACACCTCAGGCCATGCTGCCATTTAAGTCCTCCAAATAAATATTTCACAAGATGGCACGGGTCCTCTCTTGTTTACTGCTGCACAATGACACAGCTTCAGCAGCTTTCCCACCCACCTACTCTTCTAACCACAGCAGTTTATGCACAGCAAATCCTTAAGGGAAAAAAAAAGGCAGAAAATGTGTGTTTGTATTCTTTAAGGGGGAAAACAGAACAGAATATGGAAACAGAAGGAAACAACACTAAGGTAACTCATTTCAAAATAACATAAGTGCTCTGAAATGGGCTCTGAGCACTTGTCCTTAACTCATCTTCAATGGGCAGCAGCAGGTCTTCCCCTTAGTTTCATCCAGGATCAGGAAAAAAGCTAGGATCACAGTTTAATATCCAAACTTAGTTCAAAATGCTTAAATCCCTACACACATACTTGTCCCACTTTAGGTGTATAACTCTTGTCTCACAGGGTTCTGCTATCTCAGCTCACCAGCCAGTGCTCCAGTGGTGTTTCATGGATCAGTGACTTTTCTCGGTCACACTGCTTACAGTGCTTTTCTCTGAAAATTGTTGAGAAAGGGTGGTTCATCTCTGAATTTGATCATGTGGGGCCTTGTTGGCCTGGGGTAGCTATTCAGGGCTGGGGTGATTTTTCTTAATGGACCAGTAGTACAAGGCCATAAGTTAGATAAAACAAGTTCAGCTGGAAAAGATCATGAAAAAAAATAATAGTCTCTAGGCTCACATAAATAATTTGCAGAAATATACAGCTTACACAGATGGAGACTTTGCTAAAGATGCAGACATTGTAATTTGAGGTTAATATATTTCCCAATGTTTCCAAGCTGTCAACACAAAGAAATATTTATAAAATGTATTTGAAATGTTTTAAAATTAACGTTGGGAAACATTGATTATTTACTATATTTGATAATGACAGTGCAGTAATTGCAAAATTTTTTTCACTGAAAATTATGAATTATCATTTTCTAGAAGGAAAAGCAATGTCACAAAATTGAAAAGCAAAAAGGAGCTATACCTTATATGTGTTATTCTTCTGTCAGCTCCTTTAAGAGTACACCCGGGTGCTCTGTGGGCATTAGAATGTAATTATTGAAATTTTGTACTTCTCAAAATATATTTTCTCAATGTGTCAGAAGAAAATTATAAAAGAAATTTGGAAATTTATCTGAAGCAATTAAGTGAAGTTGTAATGTATTAAGTCCAAACCTACTGCTTTGTGAAATACAAGGTCTGAAAAGCTGATATTGGTTAAGGTATCAGCTGTCTAAGGCAGAGAAAATAACCACTTTATTGAAAAAGCAGTTGAAAAAGGAGAACAAAATTATCTCTGTTATTGCATGCACACAATTATGTTATGTCATCCATGTATGCAAATAAAATAATAAAGGCAAAGCAAAATATTGCTTTGGAGCAATCACTGAGGTTTTGAAAAATTCAGAGAAACAGATTAAATCCATGTCACCAGTGGATGTTCAGGTGCTTTCATAAAATTAACATTATATATAAACACAAATCAGTGCTTAGGTGCCAGATGGTTAATGAAGACCAGCCAGGAAACTTCCATAATTCACAATAATGAGTATGGTAATGAGCCTGCATTATAAACTGAACAGCCAAGTGATACATAGTGCCTACTTGAAGTAACAAAGCATTTGGGGTGTTTGATATTACCAGAAAATGTTGTGTTGAATTTCAAAAGAAAAAAAAAAAACCAAAAATGAAAAACCCCCAACATTAAAAGCCTCCCAAAACAAAACAAACAAAAAAAACAAACAAAAAAAAATGCCAAACAGACAAAAAAATCCCAACAAAACCAAAGAAATCCCCCTCCCCCCCCCCCAAAAAAAAGGGAAGAAAACTGTCAGATACTCAAAGTTTTTTACAAATTTTATGAATAAATAAATATCTGCATTAATAGCAAGCCACTAGAATTGATGGAAATTTAAACATTATAATTATTTCCAGCATTTTCTGATTTCATTGGCACTGTTAATGGCAACACAGACTACTACTGCCTTTTAGGGGGCTTCATTCTTATAAAAGTTAGATTTGGTACAACTCTAAGAGCGACACATCTAGTACTTGTCTATGATAATGAAGCAGTTGCAAGACAACACATGCAGCTTATTCCTACAGCTGGAAGCAGCAATTCCCACTGTGGCCTTTGCATGGATACACTTTTTAAAAGAAAACAAGTTTGAACTGTTTTCTCCATTATGGGCAGGACTAGTTTGGGGCACAGATCATATCTCAGATACTTAGGAGATGGCTGGGTGGGAGGTGATGGCAAGATGCAGTGATGGGATAAGAAAATCCTGCGGTTCTAGGGGAAAGGTGGTGGGTTGTAAAGGTGGTTCCATGTCTTCCATTCCTGCCTGGTCTCTGGTGGGAACTCTGCTCTCCAGCTGTCAGAATGCAGGTCTCCATCCACAGACATAGCTTTTGTTCTCAGACCATACCTGAACAGCTACTTTAATCCCTACAGCAAATTCCTTCACCTTGATCTATTTTTTCCCCCCTTCAGACAGCTTTGTAGCCTTCTGAAATACTCATGTGATCTGACACATCTGTTTGGCTTTTCCTTCTGAGTAACCTTCAGAGAAGCAAATCTGCAATAAACCCAAAGACTTCCTCTTTCTTTCCTCATTGTCTTCCAAATTTTAACATCTGTTTTACCAGTGCTCCCCTCCACATTTCCAGCTAGCTGTTCATGGGAGGTTACCTCTTTAAGAAGAGAATAATAACAAAGTGGTGGCGTTTTCATCATCCTACATTAATATGTTAATAAACATAGGCCCAGCATATCTATACTGCTTCTAGTTCTAATGTAATTAATTTTAAAGCATTTATTCATGAAACAGCTAAAATTAGTTATAATGTCATTAAAAATTCTGAACAAAATCTTCTATTTGAGCCACTAAAATGGGACTTAAGTATAAAATTTTCAGTGGATTCATTAACCCTTTTATCAGTGATTTAAATTCTTACTTTTTCACTAGAATTCTTGCCTTACATATTCTTGAACTCTTACAGCAATTCCAGTTTGTGTAATTAATCATAATTTTCATTCTGATAACTTCTAAATGTTCCTTAGCCTTGTACAGTCTCCATTCATCTGGGCCAGCTGATTTTTCTGGTATCTGGGCTGGTGAAAAATATGCTTGACACCATTCTTCTAGGAGTTAGCTTGAAAATGAAAATGAAAACAGGATAGTGGCACTCTGCTTCTTCCAACAGTTCCACAATCTGCCTCCTTTTTCTATCCTACATCCTTCTTCCTGTGCTTCTGTCTTCTCAAACACATGCCATGACAGTGCATTGTTAATAGAAAGTTTATAAGGTGTCTGTACAACAATTCTACACCTCTGCAAATTGGGTGTTTCCAGAAAGAGTTCAATATTCTCTTTGGATTCCTCTCAAGGAGGTATCCAGCAGGGTGCAAAGACATTGTTTCCTTAGCCTCATGCCTTGGATTACATCCCCAGACAAAACCCTTCTTGTGCTAAATACATGTCAGAGCAAAACCAGGCAAAATGATGGACATTGTACAACATATTTGCTTCAGACACACTGCACTTATATTTTCTCTTTCCCTTTCATCATTATTATTATGTAGCCATTTTTCTGCCTCATTAATCCTTTTGTTATATTTGGTATCCTATTTCAGTCATTTCTGTACATTACTGTATGCTGTTTGTATTTACTTGTTCTGCACAGCATGTCTTCCATCACCCAGTTTGTTTTTCTTTTGTTTCAAGCCATGTGGTTTCCCTGGATTCCTTTCTGGGTGTTGGTAGCTTTGTTGTTTCTCAGCATTTCAACATGTGTCATTTTATTTCAGCTTTTTACTCTCTTGTTAGGGTTTGGTGTATATTTTATGAGTATTATATTACAGTATGTTCATAATTTTAATGCATTTATTATATTATTTTATTTACTTTTAATCTAGGTATATCAAGGAAATTTTTAGTAGTAGCAATAGGAATTGAAGCATGATGTGATGGGAAGATGATATTATTGCGCCAGTGTTAGCAGATTTTGAAGATGATTTTTCAATATCTTACATATACAAACAAGATTTTAAAAAATTTGATGACTAATAGATTTCTATGTAAGTGAAAGAAAAACACTAATCTTTTATGGGAGGAATAATGACTGATTACTTGCAAGATAGAAATCTTTAGGAGAAACCTGAGAGATGTTTAAAATTCCTGACAGTAGAAACCAGCAAGGTTTCAACAGCTGCCTAAAAAAGGGATCAAATAAGAAGGATAACACATTACTGACTTAAATAGTCTGAAAATAACTTCAGATAGAAATTTTTATCATAAATACTGTTGGGTTGGCTTTGTTTTCTGCATTTACTCTTTCTCTTGCTTTTTCTCATTCCACTTTTTCTCCCCTCCCCCTCTTCTTTTTCTCCTGCACATTTCTCTTTTTTTATTTCTTCTTCATTTCTCATTTTTTTCATTTCTCATTTCTAAACATTCCTCATTTCTTCATTTCTTCATACTTCTTTGTATTGATTGTTATCAGAATTAAAATAATCCACATGTATTTTATCCTATTCTGGTTTTACTACAAGGAGAAACCAAAAATAACAGAGTCTTCAACCACAAGCATCTAAGACAATAGTTGGCTTTAAACTGCCAGCATACACATGGTGTTTTCTGTAATGCGTACATTCGTTCATATAGATGGAATGATAATCTGTTGCATTCTGATTTGAAAATATGAAAAAATTTAATTAATGGTACTGCTACTCTTGCTACTATGTTTGTGTAATGAACTTGTGGTTTCCAGTAGTACCAAGAACCATACATATGTAAAACAAAGGAATTGCCTATGTTTTGAAGAATTTGTAATGGGTTCATTTCATTCAGGTAGATGTATTCCACTACAAAGTTACATGAATTTTATGTGCTCAAGCTAATATATAAATAAATAATATTCATACTAATCCACTACAGAATACAATTTTAAAAGGGAAATTCGGTGGAATTTATTATCTCTAAATGGGATTTTAGTCTCTCAATGGGATTTAGGCTGTCTTGAAATTCAAGCTTTGTGATTATAGAATTTTATTTTATTATATGCCTCGAAGTTATGAATCTAATAGGAGTTGGTAATATTGCTTTCCAATGTTATTTGTATAGCCAACTTTCTTTATTTGAGAAAAGGCCAGGATTAGCTATTTCTTCTTTAATATTTACTGAATATTTTGACACACTTTGATTGAATACACATGATTTTTCTTTACTTTCCAGGGATTTTATCTCAGACTTGTGTCTGTGAGAATAGACCAGTACAACTACCTATATACACAATGTAATTTTTTGCAGAGCATTAGCTACTGTACATATAATTTAAAACATTTTCAATTAATTGTGAAGGACAAGGAAAAATTAAACATGGATTCAGAATACCGATGCTTTTTTATGTGTAATATGTGAAGGAAGAAAGCAGGGAAAAGAGATTGTGTTCTGTCTTATCATGATTAGATAAAAAGCAGGAATAATTACCAGCTCAGTGGGTATGCTGGTACAAAGCAAGAAACACTAATCAAGCAGTTGTTTTTCTGGCTTCAGCAGATTGTGCACATAAACACACACACCCCCCTTGGTGAGTTTTGCTATCCTGTAAAATCTAATGAATTACCTCCAAGGCACATTTTGACAAATATTGTTTTATATTACCAGTTGATGTTATTTCAGTTTTTGTATTGTCTAAGACATTACAATGGCTGCAATTCAAATTAAGGATAACAAGGTACATGTGGAAATTATGAGGGCATTTTCCCAAATCTTTCCAGATTAAGTTTGTTAGCAGCATGAAATGCAATGAAGACTCATTGAATAATACTTAAAAATCTAGAGTCTAAAATGTAGATCAGTATGGATAAACCCTAGTGAAACAAAGCTTTGTTTTCCCCACTTGCTATTCTGGAGTTTGTTGAAATAAGAGATTAGTTCTTTTTCAACTGGTCATTCAAGTAAACCTCAGAATAGACCTGGGAGTTCTGTAAAGCTGGTACAGAGTAAATATATTAATATTAAACAGTATGCTTTTTTGTTTGAAATTGCTCAATGTACTCAACATTCTTTGCCAGAATGCCCTGAAGTGTATCATATACATTGCTCACAGGAAGAAGAAGAGGGAGCTTCAGAAAAAAAAGGTTACAGAAATCCAGACTTGGTACCCAAAACAGGAATGGTGAGACCAACACAAAAGATCACATAGAGAATCAGGCTCATCAAGTCAGATGGTTCATGGGCTACAGTTCTGTTGGAAATGTTTGTTAAGAGGTAAATGTTGCACAGACTTCTAAGTCTGAATCTACCAACATACAAAGTTCCCTGTCTCTCATAACAGCATAGTTTCTGAGGTTTTAAGTATCTATAATTCTTGCTCAGGTAGTGTGTATCACTAATTTTAAGATAAGGACTGGGCACTTGGAGAAATTAACAGTGGAGATATATAGATATATAAGCAAGTACCAGACATGAGGACTAAGAATATCATTAGAAGTTTCCCTGTTCTAATCATTAGCAATAGGCCTAGGGCTATAGATTCAAGGGATACAGTCAGGAGAGAAGAAATGCTTACTGAAACTCATGGTTTGTGCCAACTTGGTATGAAAAGCAGGCTTAGATGATATTTGCCTCACATTTTACATTCTCTGTCACTTAAATCAATGTTTTTTTCTCTTTACAGTACTAGGTGTAATATAAATCACAGACTACATATACCGTCTTTTTCTTTTATTTTTTTAGCTGCATAAATTCTTTCTCCTCCTATAATGATTTGAAAAACAAAATTATTTGCTCACTATATGGTGTTACACACAGTTAATAGACTATCCATGCTTCTTTCAGTGAAATATCCAATTGATAGACCTAATTCCTTTCTCATTGATACCAAATTTAAACCCATGTTTAACTCATGGAAGTACTATATGACATTTTACTGCTACTCTGGTTTGTTCTTCTCAATGATGCATGCCCCATAATTGGATTGAAATAGATCTTAAAAGTTAGAAACACTGAGTATTTGTTATAAGGACACACCCATCAGTTGATTGTTTCAAGAAACTAATTTGTATTTAAGAAAAGGGCATGTAAGGTAGGAAACATAGACATGTTCAATGCATAAAACAATAATCCACAAGCAGATGAAGAAAGTAGAAAATTTTTGCAAGTCAGAAATTATGATCTGTCATCTACTGACTCACCTAATCTATGCAAATTTGCAATGTGCTCAGCAGAGAGTAAATGTGGTATCAGTAAAGATGGATGTTCCATATAAACAGAAAGCAATGTTTATCCAGATGCTGCAAAGCCATCCTAATTTGTGACTACTTTAGACCAAGAACAAAGCAAATGGCCTGCAACCATAGCTACTAGTTCAAATGTCAAATTTCTCTCCTAAATGTACTGCAGAGGCAGCAGCAGCTGACAGGCAGTCCAAGTGTAGAGGATAAAGTGGGTAATGAAAATTCTAGGAAAGATCCCTTGCAACAATTGAGGAAAGCCAAAGGTGAAAAGAAATGCTTCAGTCACTTGTGTGTGAATGTTTGTGAGTATTTTTCTGTCCTGCACTAAGCAGCGCATGTTCAGTTCTGTTTCTGTTGTCTTCCTCACCCTTGTCAGAAGACACAATTCTTTTTTATGTCTTTATTACTGGAAATGCAGACTACAGCTATAACAACATCAAGTAAAAACCTGGCCTACTCAGCAAAAATGTATCCAGGAATTCTCACTTGCTGCCTCATGTCTGAGTGCACAGAAATTGTGCTGTCTGCCCAGGTAAAGCATAAAGCTGGAAGGATCCTTCACATACGGTGATCCTGCACGAACACAGAGCTCCACAAGTCAGCACCAATGCCTAGCAAGCTTACTGGACCAGGAGGCAAAACGCAAAATTTCGACTAGGTTTAGCTGTTGTCCTTTTTAATACTGTTTTTGAATGGGATAATACTAACAGACAGATCTGACCATCCTAATGCTTTGGAAGGTCATTCCTTTTTTTGTAACTCATATTTAAGCAAGAAAGTGAAGATGTATTTAATATTCTTTTCTCACTTTCTCTCTTTTTCTTTTTTTTTTTTTCTTTTTTTTTTTTTTTTTAACAAAAGAGAAGACAATCAAGAGAGCAGAGGAAAATTCCAGGAAGAGGACAGTTCATCTAGAGCACATCATATTTTTAAATTAAGTTCCTTGTTTAACATGAGTTTTAACCATAACCATTGTCATGCTGACATCAGGGATGCTGAATAAGCTTGTTTGGGATACAGGCTAGCATTTGCATGTGTATATTCTTACGTGTAATTTACATGGGGTTTTTTAAGATACGTCAAAATTTACATCACTTTTTCTAAAAGTGCTTGCAGTATACCAGATGGAATAACTGTTTTCCTTTTCTGAAGGATTATTTTAAACCAAGATCCAGTGCACTACCAAGATCCAGTGTATTTATAATTACAGAGAAAAGAAAGAAGCAAGACATAAAGGAACTACATTAAATACTG